>NW_026068258.1:101883-136344 GCF_014885135.2 Alexandromys fortis | reverse complement strand
TGGGTTGATTAGCCTTTTACGGTCTAGTTTCTTGAGTTCTTTATATATTTTGGAGATCAGACCTTTGTCAGTTGCGGGGTTGGTGAAGATCTTCTCCCAGTCAGTGGGTTGCCTATCTGTCTTAGCAACAGTGTCTTTTGCTTTACAGAAGCTTCTCAGTCTCAGGAGGTCCCATTTATTCAATGAGGCCCTTACTGTCTGTGCTGCTGGGGTTATACGTAGGAAGTGGTCTCCTGTGCCCACGTGTTGTAGAGTACTTCCCACTTTCTCTTCTATCAGGTTCAGTGTGTTCGGACTGATACTGAGGTCTTTAATCCACTTGGACTTGAGTTTTGTGCATGGTGATAGATATGGATCTGTGTTCAACCTTTTGACACTGAGACCTAACACTGTGTTGGGCTGCATTCACAACTGTCCCCCAGCACACACTCAGACCACCTATGGGCTGTGGGTTGGACACACCTGCTACCATGTATAAGATTCTCCCCACACCGGTGTCACAGAGATGTCAGGTCAGACTCTCAGTGGTATCAGAATATGAAACTTAGAAATCATAGGCATATTATGTATACATTGTGTTGTGTGATATCCAAGATACATTCTTATTTTTCTCCTTCTACAAATAACTGTCTCTATTATTTTTTGCATTTTTTTCTAGATATTTCCTTCTTGTTTTTTTGTTGAAAATACAGTCCTTTATAGACAAATTATTTCCCCTATACGAACTGTTTTTTTTCTACATTTTTCTTCTGGGATAAGTCTTATTCCATTCCAATCACACTGTCCAATATGGGTGAAGTTAACCATTGGTTCTCAAATTAATAATATCCAGGCTTATGAACCAAGTCACTTTCTCTTGATCTTAGCCTGTCCATGGACCTAGGAAGTCAGAGTCCCATATCAAAGACCCCAGTTTTCATATCTAGATGCCCTAATGGCTACGCTAACATAGACTTGACGCTAAGATTCCTGTTAAGACTAGTGCTCCTACATGGTTTACAGTCAGCCATGTGTCCACAGGAGACACGGGCAACAAAGGAAGTATGATAAATACAGGGTCCTTCTTCCTGTCTTGCTAACTTTCACGGGCAGAAGGATGGAATGAAGGAGGATGGGTCGCAGAAGTCTCTCCTCACCATCGCCTCTCATGCGCTGCTGGTTTGACCCACTGTAACCCCACAGCTCCGCTCTCTGTCCAGCTCAACAGTAGCATTGCCTCCCACACCGGGGTGTGTGGTGTGTATTTAACAGGCGCCTCACCTTTCAGAAATAAGGACTTGAAATGCTGATTTATTTGATTTCAGAATGCAACCATCACATTATGAATGTAGTGGTTTAGAAAACGTGAAAAGAGAGGAGATGAACACTGGAGGAAGGTGTTGTCTTAAGAGAGGGAGATGCTAATACAGCTGGTTCTAAAAGAAAAAAAATTCTGTCCTTCAGTGAAACCAAGAAATTAGAAACATTCTAAACAGAGCGGAGGATGCAGGAGGTAGATGCTCCGGGGGATAATTTGCCTCCTACCCTTGGTTTACAGCTGATTTCCTAAATACTGATTTTGCGAGAATCAAACTGAGATACAATAACCCATAACAAAATCGATTCCTTGGATCTCATTGGAGCCTAGATGTTAAAGGTGGAAACCAGGATGAAGATCTAAATCTGATGTGCAAGCCCCTGCCTGAGGAGCTCTCAGCTCTCTCTCGGCTGTGCAGAAAATGTGAGCCGCCATTACCACATAGTAAAGGACATTTAGAGCCTGGGAGATGACTCAGGGGCTAGCGTGCTTGTCATGCAACCACGAGGACCTGAATTGGAGTCCCCAGCACTCACACCAAAATTTGGGGTGGCAGTGCATGCCTGTAACCTCAGTGTTGGGGTTTGGGGAGCAGAGACAGGCAGACCAGCTCAGCCTAAACAGAGAGCACAGGGTTCGGGTAGAAACCCTGTCATAAAAATGAGGGGGAGAGGGAGGACAATAGAGGGAGATACCTAAAGTAAATCTGTGGTCTCTACATATGTACTCACAGATGAACACACTTCTACACACACATACACATGTGAACACGCATGCAAATGTGCACGCACACACGTGCACATGCACACACACACACACACACACGCACTAAAAAGAACATCCGTTCTTAATCTCAAGCTTTTCACAGTTACAAATCCAGGTTTCTTTAATCTCTCCGTTGCTGTTTCTAGTAGATACAGTAGCTGGTAGAATCAATAGTAACTAGTGTTGTGTGGGGGCTGGACACTGTTCACAGATGGGCGGATGGCACTGACCTCCCACCCCCACACTTCTCTCCTATTTTACATACGATCCTGAAGCTTGTATCCAGAAGTGCTTGCCTTCAAATCTCTGTCTGATTGAGGTTCTGAGTCCAGTAACCTTTCTCAAACTGTTGCTGTGCCAGGCCCCCATCCGCCATACAAATGGTGTATGCATGCTGTTGGAACACAGCCAACAGTCAGTTTGAGAGAAAATCAGACCTGACTCTGGGCATGCCTCCCTAGCTCTACTGCCCCACACTTGAAAGCAGGAGCCCCCACACCTCCCCACCCCAGTGGCACCTCTCAACATCCTCCATGACCCAGGTTGCTATGTCTCCACAGGAGAAAGTGGAGATGCAGAGACAGCGCTTCAGGCTGGAGTTTGAGAAACACCGGGGGTTTCTGGCCCAGGAGGAGCAGCTGCAACTGAGGCGGCTAGAAGAGGAAGAGCGAGCGACCCTGCAGAGACTGCGGGACAGTAGGAACAGGCTGATCCAACAGAGCAAGGCCCTGAAGGAACTGGCTGAGGAGCTGGAGGAGAGGAGCCAGCGGCCAGCCCTGGGGCTGCTGGAGGTGAGGCTAGCTTCTGGAGTGGAGGCAGATTTGAGGCTAAGGGACAGAGGTGAGATCTTGTCGTGTGCATACCAGCACCTAGGCATGCTTGCTCCTAAAAGAATGCAGAGCTGATGCAGAAGACATGAGAACCTGAGGGGACCCTTAGAGAGCCAGGTAGATCACACTAACAAAAAGCTTAAATGACACACGCTAAACAATTTAGTGTTTACAAAAAGTTTTATGTTGACTGTCTTTAGATTTCAGGTAATTCACACACACACACACACACACACACACACACACACACACACGCCCCTTTTCAAAGATAAGGTGTTACCAGATATTAATGGCTTCCTTTCTTATCAATGCAGATCAAGGGATCAGCCTTGGTGTGATGGATCAAAGAATCAGACATTTAGTATTCACTTACAAAGTCAGTAAGGGTAACATCTGTGTGTGCATTTACCTCAAATAAATCCTTCCGATATTTTGATATCTTTCCCCCCAATTCTGTCTTCATTAAGTACAGAGTGTAACTTGTAACTCTACCAAAAGAATCAATTGGCAGAATTATTGGCTCAGAAAATAGCTAACGTGATGGGTTTGGGGGGAATGGATGTAAACCGTGTGCGGCATGATCCTGTTCTGATCGTGACTGATTTCGCCACCGAGACTCTTGGTTATTTAAAGCCCTTTCTTCCTGTAAAGAGCAGAGATTCGCTGTTCCCTGAAGCTTCATCTTAGGTGTTAGCAACTCTTAAATATTTCTGCCGCCCTCTTTACTGTGCACCCAGGCTGACTTCAGAAAGAGGTCAGAGGCCTGATTCATCCCTGTGTGTCTTTCATTTCCAGGGCGTGAGAGGAGTCTTGACCAGGTATGTTTCATTTCTGAATCAGTGTGGGGTGGCTGGTGCAGGGGAGGCAGGCCCCTGGTGACCACACTGACTCCCGTGGGCTCTGCACACTTCCAGAAGCAAAGCTGTCACACGGCTGGAACCAGAGGCGGTCCCCTTGGAGCTGAAGACAGTATGTCGCATCCCTGGGATGAGGGAGATGCTGAAGAAATTCCAAGGTAAGCATCCAGGGCCTCAGGTCCACCGTGTTCCCTTTTACAAAAAGAGTAAGAGACAGGAAGAGGTCAAAGGAAGTTACTCTGGGCCAGAACTGGGGAAAGAAAAACTCCCAATCTCCCTCCATGTAGCCTGTAAAAGTCTCACAATGTGTGGGAAAGATAAACTAAGGCTAGAATGTGCGCGTGCGCAGACTCAGCAGTTAGCTACGCCTTTTCCTCTCGGCTCCCCAGGCTGCCTATTCTTACCTGAAGCATGCCGCATTTGTAGAGAGAATCTTGATGCCTGGGCCAGCCTCTCAATGCAGCCACTCAGTGGTAACAATCAGAGCCCCAAATCCCAGAGACAAGACTTATTTGAGAGCATGCTGTCATGAGTGGACCGTGAGACCCAGAGCTTAACCTCTGCCTTGGCGCTTGTCATCAGGGAGAAGGACAAATGAAGCAAAGATTATCATTTTTTCCCCGTTCTCTCAATGACCCTGGCACCTTTGGTCACCAAAATGTGTTAGATTCTTCCCTCCAACAATGCCTTGCCCCAGTGGGTTCCCTAACTAGGAATCTAACCCAGTTCCCTTTCTGACAAGATCAGCCAAGAGATGGAATTAGGCAGGCAGTACACCCCTCACAACTGACATTTACCCTACCCCATCAATAGCAAGTAGGTTGTGGCCTCCATTTTTAAGAGTTTTATTGGGAGAGGGGTTGTATTTGTTTTTGTTTTGCTTTGAATTTTTTAAGTAAGCATGCAAAATAATGGGTTTCTTTCTTTTAAAAGTGATTTCTTTATTTTTATTTTTCCATATGAGTTGTTTTGCCTGTACCATGTGTGTATAGTGTCCTTAGAGACCAGACAAGGACATCAGATCTCTGGAGTTATAGATGGTTATGCGACACAATGTAGTTGCTGGGAACAAAGCCCCAGATTCTCTACAAGAGCACCCTGGGCTCTTAACCACTGGGGATCCTTCTATCCCCAGCAGTGGGTTCTTTCTGACCTTGTTATATATGAGCGTCATTGTACTTTGCTCATGCTGAACCTCTAGGGCCCTCTTACCTCCTGTCTGTCTCTGACCCTCACTCAAATATCCTCCCCACTTTTTGCTTTCATGTCCTAATCTGAGCAGATGATAGATATTTCCCATTACCGATTTCAGAGTCCTACATCTTCGATTAAGGCCTTTGATTTACTTTGAGTTGATTTTTTGTGTCAGCTCAATGGTAAAGGTCTAGCTTCATTCTTTTGCATGTGGGCATCTAGTTACCCAGCACCACTTGCTGAAGAGACTCATTTTTACCCCAGTGCATGATTCTGGCATTTTTGTTGAGATTCATTTGGTTGTAGCTATGAGAGTTTACACCTGGATTTTCTCTTCTACTCCACTTCTTTACATGTGTTGTGGCCACACATTGGGGTGACATCTGTCAGGGTCCTACCTCAATGGGGTTTGCAGGTTCCAGGGAAGAGGTGTGTGGATTAGTTCACCATCAAAGGAAATCAGGACAGAAACTCAAGCAGGACAGAAACCTGGAGGCAGGAGCTGATGCAGAGGCCATGGAGGGTTGCTGCTTACTGGCTTGTCCAGCATGCTTTCTTATAGAACTCAGAACCACCAATGCACAGATGGTACCTTCCACAGTGGGCTGGCCCTTCCCCATCAACCACTAATTAAGAAAATGCCTTACAACCGATTTTTGGAGGCATTTTCTCTATTGAAGTGCCCTTCTTTTAGAAACTCTAGCTTGTGTCAAGTTGCCACAAGACTAGCCATCACAGCTGGGTTACTTGTACTGTTTATTGCACCATCTTTTCATAGCTAGAATGAAACCAGCATGGCAATGGAATATGGCATTCTTAAATTTTCTTAAATTTGGTTTGAAAATATTTGAGTGAAACTGTCTGCACCATTTTCATCAGGGAAGTTTGTAGTTTTCTGCTGTGCCCCTCTCTGTGCTTGATATTAGGGTGATCCTGGCTCCATGGAATGAGTTTGGTAGCATACTTTCCCTTTCTGTTTATAGAACTGTTTAGGGAGTATTGGTGTTAACTCATCTTTAAATGGCTGCAAGAACAGCATTGCAGTTGACCGGTCTTGGCCTGTACTTGTGATTGATCAGTGGTTGGTAGAGTTTCTTAGGACTCCTGTCCTCGGGATCAACTAATCCAGTTAATCCATGAGGCCTGCTGACAGAACACAGGGAGACACCACTTGCCATTTATTGTGAAAGAGTTACAGAGGGACAGGCAGGCAGAAAAGATGAGTAGGGAGCAAGGAGAAGAGGCTCAGCTTCTTCTACCCCATCCCTACCCCTCCCTACACCAGACTCCTCCTTCCAGGAACGTCAGTGTGGTTAGTGGTCTGGAGGTCACACGTTCTGTACTTTCCTGGTTATTTATTTCTCCTTTGCACATAAAGCAATGATTTCACTGTGTCACTGGACAACGCAAGTCCCATTGTGTACAGCAGAATTCTGTGAGGCCCAAATCATGGCTTTTGCCAGGGTCAGCTTTTGAGGGTTCTTAGTGGTGCCTGAGTTTTCCCCAGATGGAACTGAAGCTCAGTGATGCTATGCAAGGCCCTGGGGTCCATCCTACGCACAGTAGAAGGGAGGGAGGGAGGGAGGGAGGGAGGGAGGGAGGGAGGGAAGGAGGGAAGGAGGGAAGGAGGGAAGGAGGGAAGGAGGGAAGGAGGGATAAGGTTTTACTAGGCCTTTCTGCTCATTCTCACGCTTGGTAAAACTCCACAGTGGACGTGAAGCTGGACCCCGCCACTGCCCACCCCAGCCTGCTCTTGACGGCCGACCTGCGCAGTGTGCAGGATGCAGAGGTCTGGAGGGATGTCCCAAGCAACCCTGAGCGCTTTGACACCTGGCCCTGCATCCTGGGCCTGCAGGGCTTCTCCTCTGGGAGGCACTACTGGGAGGTCATCGTGGGAGAAGGAGCAGAGTGGGGCCTAGGGGTTTGCCAAGACTCAGTGCCGAGAAAGGGGGAAACCACACCATCTCCAGAGAACGGCTTCTGGGCCATGTGGCTGCTTAGGGGAAGCGAGTACATGGTCCTGTCCTCTCCCTCGGTGCCTACGCTACAAGATGAGCGACCTGGCCGCATTGGAATCTTTCTGGACTACGAAGCAGGTGAAATCTCCTTCTACAACATCACAAATGGGTCTTACATCTACACGTTCAGCCATCTCTTCTCCGGCATTCTCAGGCCCTACTTTTTTGTCTGTGATGCGACTCCTCTTATCTTGCCACCCATGACGGAAGCAGGGCCTGGAAACTGGACCCCCAGAGGTCTCCTTGATCTCGCTGCTGCTGTTAGAAGCGAGGACTGCTAAAACCACACAGACGTGCTGTGCTTCAGAGGCCCTGGGTGGATGACCATCATGGCTGTGCTCGGCTTCAGCAAATCACAGCCGCGCCAGCTCCGTGGCCCGTTCTGTGGAAATTCTCCGGTGGGGACTAGGGAGTGGATCCGGAGTGGTTCACACACAGAGGAGTGAATGTGGACGGCATGGCGGAGATGGCAGCAGGCTCATCAAACCTCCTTGCCAGCCGTCTCGTCCTTCCTTGGTACATGCTCACAGTAATAAACTAGAACTAAATGTATTTTTTTTTCAGCCTCAACATTTCGTGTAATGGGATTTAGGAGTATCAGTTCTACCCGTTTCTGTTTGTTTTGTTTTTGAGACACAGTCTTGCTGTATAGCCTAGGCTGTCCCCCAAACTCTTGCCTCAGTGTCCTGGGAGCAGGTGTGTGCCACAATGCTTTGCTGAGAAATAAGATGACTTCAAAATAACATGATATTATTCTAGTGAGACCCATATTCTGAATCTTTTTAAATTTTCCTTTCTTGATTTTATTCTCTCGCTTTCTTTTGCTTTATGTCTCATTCTACTTAGTCTTAAAGTTCCTTCTAGATGATATATTCAGAGTCATTCCTTTATATGTTTGTATTTCCTAGTGCTACAATTACTTTCTATCTTTTCTGTTTAAAGTTTTTTTATGTGTATATGTCTGTGCATGTGTATGCTACATCAAGTGTATGCGAGTGCCGGCCGAAGCCAGAAGAGGGCGTCAGATTCCTGCAGCTGGAATTACATGCAGTTGTGGGCTGCCCAACATGGATACCTGGAACTGGGAATGGGACTCCAGTCCTCTGGAGCAGCAAGCAGTTTTAACCACTGAGCCATCTTTCCAGTCCCTGTCCCCTTTATTTTAGAACCAGTTGTCAATTATTTTGAAGTTCATTACTCTAAATCTGACATCACTAATTCCTAGATCTCCCCATTTTGTCTTTGGATTAATTGCTTATTTTAAAATACTTTAAATTTTTTTTTAAAGATTTACTCATTTTATGTGTATGGGTGTTACTCCCACAAAGGCTTGTGCACTGTGTGTGTGCAGTGCCCAAGGAGGCCAGAAGAGGGAGTCAGATCTCTGTGAGCTGGAGTTATAAACAATGATAAGTCCTCATGTGGCTTCTGGGAACCAGCTCTGGTCCTCTGTAAGAGTAACAAGTGCTCCTAACAAGTGCTTAGCCCCTGGGATAATTTTTTTAAAGGAAGCCTGTGTTCTAGCATTGGTGGTGGTGCATGTCTGTCATCCTAGCATCAAGGAGGTAGAGGCTGGACTTTGAGTGTGGGCTCCATAGCAAGATCCTACCTCAAAGTCAGAGAATGTAACTTAGTTGTAAAGTACTTGGCTGTCTTGTTCAACATCTTGAACTCAATCCTCAGTATCCAAACAGGTAGGAATTTCTCAGGAGTTTAGATTTTTTTCTTTCAGGATCTAATAATGACTAGGTAACTGGCTTGAAAGCTGACTTCCCATTCAAGGTCCTTCTCTGCAGGATGGAAATGGCATATGCTTGCTTTCTGCCCCTTTACCTGTTACTGGTTCTTAAGACCTCAGTCAAACAATATTCGTTCTCACTCAGACTCAGCTTCTGGAAATGGATCCTATGCAGGAAACCCTGATGACACCCATGTAGTGTAACAGAGACTTCTGAAGTTACCATTGATGAGTAGCCAGAGTTTAGCTCTTACTTAAATACTATTTAAGGATGGTAATGAAATGATAATAATGTTCGTCTTATTTTCCAAGTATATTCTATGTCTTTCTAAAAAAAAAAAACCCTTAAAGGTCATTGAAGGCTCCCTTGCTGTCACCTCTCTCTATATCTGTTTCTGATAAATAAGTGTTAAACGAACATTACAAAGTGTCATGTTCTGAAATGCCAGCCCTATAGGAATTATTGGTAAATTCAGTTATCTTTATCTTAATAGTCTACCAAAAGTTTCATCTTCCTCTTCAATTTTACTTGAAAACTCAAGATGTTTTCCTTTTCCATGGACATTTTTATAATCCACATTATTACTTCTAATTATTGACATGTCTTTTTAGAATTTTAAAAAATCATGTTCAGCCGGGCGGTGGTGGCACACGCCTTTAATCCCAGCACTTGGGAGGCAGAGGCAGGCAGATCTCTGTGAGTTCAAGACCAGCCTGGTCTACAAGAGCTAGTTCCAGGACAGGCTCCAAAACCACAGAGAAACCCTGTCTCGAAAAACAAAAAAAAAAAAAAAAAAAAAAAAAAAAAAAAAAAAGTACAAAAAATTCTCTGCTCTGTCTCTCATTTACAGAAAGGAAATGACAAAATGACATGTCTTCACAGGTCCCTGTGTGTAGTTCACAGACCACACAAGCCACCTTAGTGCATGATCTGAGTGGAAGAAAGGTACTTTAGCCCATCAATAGAGCCTGGACCAATGGACCAATGATTGGCCTGAGGTGACATTTCCCGGGGATTGCCAACCACTCACAGGGTCATGGAAACCATCTTTCTGGGACTGAGGCAATTGGTACATCTGAGTCCCAAGACCAACCTTTCTTCCATGGAGATCCTAATTCATGTCTCTGGGGTGTCCCTAAGTTCTACCATCTCACAGTGCCCCTTAGCAAGATGTCAGTCACCAACCTAACATGAGTCATTGAAGACTTCATCCTCTGTGTTCTAAGATCTTGCCTCTCCTGCTTTGATCTGTCTCCTTGCCTTTCCAATCCTCGAAATTATCTCAACATCCTCTCTGAAATTCTACTCCATTGACTGTAAGATTCTCTAAATGGGTACCCGTTTCCCCACCTTCCCCACACTTTCTCCCAAACAATACTTTCTTATATTTAGCTGTTGGCTTGAACTCTACAGGCACTTAAAGCCCAGCCTCTCTAATAAAACTTAGCTCTAGACCTTACCATGGTACAATCGTCCTCTAATTAAAAACAGAAAAAAATGACCCATATCTTTTGCATGGCAATGTCTTCCCTTCAGTTTCTCAGACTGAGCGACCCCTTTGCTGTGTTCTTGATCCCACTGTCCACCTCTAGTCCCTCAGCAGTGACAGTGTGGCTCTGCTTTCTAAAGGGCGAAGAGTCCAGCCCTTTATCTTTAGGGGCTGCAATCTCAGCCTGCACTTTCACCCCCACCCTTCCTTGCTCACGTTCATCTTCAACATCTCTCAGGCCCCAGACAGTGGTACCACTGCACTGACGCTCTCATTAGGGTTAGAGTCTGCTGAAAACTTCACCCTCCATGGTGAGATCTTGAGCCCTCAGAGAACTGGGCTCAATCTCTCCTCCAATTCTCTCTTCCTCCCTCACCTCTCCTTTCATTCTTCTCCAGCTACCTTGTCTCTGTGGTAGATCTGCATCAAACCAAGTGCTCCCCACCACAAGGCTTCTCCCCAGCTGTGATTTAGGCCTGCAGTTCTCCTTTCCCAGTATCTCTTCATCTGTTTCCTTCTCTCTGATAAGCCCACTCCAAAGGCTTCTCACTAAAGACCTCTTCTCTCCACACCCCCAGAGCACACCTTCCCAGTTCATCTTCACCAGCTCATGAGTCTGCTTACCCCACATAATATTTATCAGTGTGTATCAGCTCCCAGTACATCATAGCTAACTCTTATTTATGAAGTTTTTTACTTAATTACTAATTTATTTGTTCTTTTGTGGTATGATGTAAGCATCATGAAGAGAAGGGAATATTTATTAACAATATAATCCTAAGTATATCCCACAATCTCCAACACTGGTTGGTTATGGCCAAATACATATTTGTTGAATGAGTAAATGATTGACCTGAAAGGAGAACTAAATGATGCAACCAGAAATATTTTACAAAATGCGATATATAGATACTATTTGTAACCAGTCAGCCACTATCCAATAAAGGTTAATGCCCAGTACTAAACATGTCAATTTTATTATAGATACAGGGGGGAAAATCTAGGTAGAAAACCAACTTTGGAGAAATCCAGGATTCCAGTGATGGGATGATGCTTCCTTTTCAGGCACGGCTTCCCTGAACTTGCTGGAGTTTGGGGTCCTTGCAATGCCACAAGGGCACTGTTAAGTTGTTCATTGTCTTGGGATCCATAGGCCCCATCATCCCTGCCCTCTTGTGCATCCCTCTCAGCACAGACTGGACTATTTTGTAGTCTGAAATATTATCATTTTCCACTGTTTCTTGTTTCCTTCACATTGATTGCTCTGACAATTAGGAAACTCTCTTCTCTATAAAGAATCATTACAAAGTCAACCCCGCATTAGATTCCCTTGCCCTAAGCTATAAACTTGAGTTGTGTCTATGTAGCATGAGACCTATATTTCCAGCAGACTAGATGAGTTCTTTACAGAACTAATTTCCTGAGTATTGTCTTCTCCAGCCTCACTCTCCTGAATCAAGTCACTAGTTTGATACAGGCCTTGTCTAAGTAGACCAGTTTTTCAGCATCCTGAAAATCTGGAGTACTAGGAGGAGACAGTATGCAGCATTGGCCCTGCTCACCTGCCCAACTTGGAGTGGCAGCTCCTATTCCCAGAATCCCATTGGGGCAGAGAAGGTGGAGGCACTGGATAACTTGTTAAATGTGTCCTGTCTCCTTTATGGCTGGTGTTTGTTTCTGGGGCCTTCTTTCCCTCTATTCTACTGTACATGGAAGAGGAAAGAATGCAGGCAGATACTCACCCAGGGACATTGTGGACCCATGATGTCCACAGTTGTTGGTGGGGAATATTTTCTGCAGCTTTAATTATGTTAGGTCAAAAGTGCCTGCACAGCCATTTTGATGAATCCTTGACCAATGGCTCTAATTCCACCTGCTGGTCTCCAGGATTGCCTTGCTGATTTCAGGAGCTTGGCTTCTATTATTTTTTTTAATTTTTTCCTGTATGTTTTTATTATGTGACATCATTTTTCCCTCCACAGTAGCATTAGGAATAAGGACACGAGTCTGTGGAGGGCATTCAGTGGCCAACACTTGCCTGCCTATATGACGTCCTACACTCTGTTCACAGTACCGCAGAGAAACAATAAATACATGCATATTCACAGCTACAGAAATCAGGGAGCTCAAGATATTAGTTCAGTTTCTAAAGTTAAAATACAGACGTATCTATGCCAACGTTTTTCCATATTCAATAGTAAAAATAAAGAAATAATACAATATTACTTGCCAACTCCTTAACTGAATCTTTCTGCTGTCTTGAAAAGCAGGCTTTTTTGGCATAAAATTATTGGTTCTCGATATTAAAAACAAACAAACAAAAATTATTTGACTGTTTTTAATGGATCTTATGTTTTTAAAAGTGTGCGATCAGTCTGGTAATGATGGTGCACACCTTTCATCTCAGCACTCAGGGAGCAGAGGCAGGAGGATCTCTAGGAGTTTGAAGCCAGCCTGGTCTACAGAGAGAGTTCCAGGATAGGCAGAGAAACCCTGTATTGAAAAACCTAAAAAAAAGAAAGAAAGAAAGAAAGAAAGAAAGAAAGAAAGAAAGAAAGAAAGAAAGAAAGAAAGAAAAAGGTGTGTGAGCCTGCTTTAAGTAGAATTGGACTAGTTGTACCTCAACTGAAATTTATTTATTTATTTATTATGTATACAATATTCTGTCTGTATGCCTGCAGGCCAGAAGAGGGCACCAGACAGACCCCATTACAGATGGTTGTGAGACACCATGTGGTTGCTGGGAATTGAACTCCGGACTTTTGGAAGAGCAGGCAATGCTCTTAACCTCTGAGCCATCTCTCCAGCCCCCTCAACTTAATTTTTAATGCCACATAGTAATACTTGTGGACAAGGGAAATAAGAAAATCAGCCCCTGGTATATTATATATTCCTGTCTTTTGAACAACAGACTGTGCCCAAATTTGGCTTGCATGCTATATTAAATTATTTTTCTATCAAGGGACAAATTCTCATGGCCCTCATTTTCTGATTGGACCTGTGGGGACTGGAACACTGAGGTGGCACAAACTGAATGTGCTAATGACCCTGGTGGGTTTTGAAGATTGCCCAGAGTTCAGAGATGCTGAGGGAATGTCGTCCCTGCCTCCCTTGGGGATGCTGATGAACCCACACCCCCCACAGAAGACTCTCTCCATCTCCTCTGGAGAGCAGCAGGTTTGCAGCTTCAGCATTCCCCTCTGCCAGCATCAGGACCCGTCAGACAGATAATGATGCCAACTCAGGGATAGGCATGTGGACTTTCTCCACAGCGACTCATCTGCAACAGCTATGTGCTTCTAACTGGAGAAGACACTGCATATTCTGGCCTTGATCACCTCTGTGGGGCCACACCTTCTGACTGGGGTGCACAGGGTACCAGCGGCATCCAAGTACCATGGTAAGTAGGTTCTGAATCTGGGAGCTGATCTCAGAGATCTGCACTTCTCAGCTGAAGCACACTTAGGCTTAGCTCAGTGGAAGAGTGCTCACCTAGCTTGTGCCAGGTCCTGGGCCATGGGGAAAAGTGAGAATCGCAGACTCATCCTGAGGACAACAGCAGCACAGGGCTACACATTGCACTGCTTAACTCTAAGAGTGATAGATCTTTATATAGATGATATAGAGATAGAGATAGAGATAGAGATTTAGTTATAAAAGCACTGAGTGGACACAGAATACCTGAGCTTTTTGCTGTCTTCGTATTGGAACTAGTTTGTTGGGAAAAAGAAAACTGATTTTTGTCAGATAAAAATAAGATTTGAGATTTGAGTTTCACTTGGGTCCCCTGACCCCCATACAGCAATCAAATGCGTGTTGACTCCTCGCTGGGAACTTATGATGACCCAGGCCCCCAGCTCTGAGAGCATAATCTAGTACCTGTCACACTGTTATTATAGTCTAAGTGGGGGAGGCTCTTTAGTCTCCTAAATGGTGAAAATAAATTTGCTTTAACAGTTTTAATTAAGTTTCAAATAAACTAAAATATTTTCTTCTGAATACTGCCAGCCCTCTAGAATCTGGCAAAAGCATTCATTTTTTTCCTCCTCTCAAGTGTAGTCATTTCTGAGATTGGCTGGTATACGTGAGGACCGCAGATCCCCACTGTCTGACCCATCAGCACCCATAGGCAACACCAGTGTGACGCACAGTCTGCTTATGCTCCCAACACACAGGCTGAAGAGATGTTTCACAGGGAAAGGGCCCCTCCGTGCAGGGGAACAGCTTCACTGTGCCCTGAAACACCGGCTCTGAGCCACCATCCTCAGTTTCCTCTTGGCCTTTCTGCCTGCCACCTCGCCCATGTGGGGAGAACTCAGGACTCCAACTTAGTGTCTGCTCCTATCTGTGGTGTTTCCCTCTGAGTCAGGAAGGGAAAGAGGATGTGTTTCTCCAAGACAAGAAAACACGCCCTGCCGTGACGCTGAGCTAGTAATCCATGAGCACCTGCCTGCTGTGTCCAGATGTGAAAGATGGAAGTATGCTCCTTGCTTCAACTACACCAGCACAGGAAACTGCTCAGTGCATGAAAAAGCATTTGCTTAGTTTAATGTCACTGGGACACATAGGGTTCCTTTCTCAGATCATTAGCCTTATAGATAAAAGAATTTAAAAATGGGCCCAGAAGAAAACTCAAGGATAATTTTACTTTATTAGAGTTTAAGAAACCAAGGGGCAGGAAAGTTGGAGATCTTAGCACCTGCTGGGAAGGGACAGAAAGAAGGAAAGAAGGAAGGATGGATGGATGGAAGGAAGAAGGGAGGGAGAGAGAGAGATGAAGGAAGAAAGGAAGGAGGGAGGATAGGGGGAAAGGAAGGAGAGAAAGAGGGAGAAAGGGAGAGAAAGACAGAGAGGGAGGGAGGGTGGAAAGGAGAGAGGGAGGGAGAAAGGGAGAAAAAAGGGAAGGGGGAGAAGGAAGAGAGGACAAACATGGCTTTTGAATTAGAGGTAAAGGAGGCAGGAGTCTCAGCAACGGAGTCTGAGCAGTTGCATGAGTAAGGGTTGGGGGCGTGTTGAAAGAGATTCCTGTCTCCCGTTCAGCTCTTACATTTGTTTGCTTTGTTTTAGGAAGAGAGATAAAACCCTCATATTAGAAAAATCTCATCTTAGTAAACAGTTCAGTAGAATCAAATTTGCAATAGCATTTTATGCAAGATCCGGGTATTCCGGTAATGGCTTCAAGCCTTGCAGAGGCAGGAACCCCAAGCGAGCATGAGAGTCTGCAGAGTTTTTTAAAGAGAGTGAGTGAGGCAACATTGTAAGAGCTGATGCTTTGGGAGCCACAAGTGTAAACATCCTCTTCAGACATGAACATAAAAAGACACCAAACCTTCCCAGGGGAAGTCCTTCTGGACTGTTTCAGGCAAGAGAATGAACATTAGGAAGGACATCTGAACTCAGGCTGTCCTGAAAATCGGACCCAAGCCATTCATGTGCTAGGATTTGTTTCTCAGTTCCCAACCCCCATCTTCTCTGGATTCCTGAGTCAAACACGATGAAATCCTGCAGTGCTCCTAAGCACTGGGTTGTTGGTACGGTGCTTGGAGAGCCATTTCAGCTGTCTGTGCTGTGGCCTCTGCAGCGTCCTTCCCAGTCTCCCTTCTCATCGTTAGTGCTTAGGAGAAAACCAAGGAGAGTTGAGGTCATGACCTCCGAGAAGACAATGACAAAGGGAAAAGGATAGGTTAGCATTTTATCTCTCATAGCTAGGATAGATGGTTCAGTGGTTAAGAGAACTGCTCTTGCAGTGAACCTGGGTTGGGTTTCCAGCACCCACATCAGGAGGCTCATAGATCTGATGCCTCTTTCTGGCCTCTGCAGGTAGGTGCACAGAGACAGACAGACAGACAGACAGACAGACAGACAGACAGACAGACACACACACGCACACACACACTGAGGGGGGGTGTTATATGTGTACTTTTCTCAAACTAAAACAAATATCTGGAATGATACAGTAATAGGCTAAGGTATGAAATAAGAGATTCATTTTTACATTTCTTCCCAAAAACTGGTAAGCAAAATAGAAAATGAAGAAGAAACTTATAAGAAAACAAATGGTTTATAAACAAGTGACTTTTAAACCTGAGAAATGTTCTTATTGATGGCTGAGAACCAGAAATTTAATCCATGAAGACAGTGATGTGTAATCACCAATAAGCATGAGTTAGTTATTTAAGAGAAATATGCAATGAAGTATGCAAATGGAATATGATACTCAAAAAATATGCCAGTGAATGATTTCAAAACTACTTATTGCCAGGCGTGGTGTACACACCTTTAATTCTAGTAGTTGGGAGGCAGAGGCAGAAAGATCTCTGTGAGTTTGAGGACACCCTGGTCTACATAGTGAGTTCTAGGCCAGCCAGGGCTATATAGTGAGACCCTGTTTCAAAAAAAGAAGAAACAAAGAAAGAAAGAAAAAGAGTATTATCATTTAATCTATTATTTCGTGCTCTCACCACGCCTATTGTTTTGTTGTGTAGCTCAGGACAGCCTTGACCTTGCCTGTAGCCAAAGATGGCCTTGAACTCCTGAACCTCCACGCCTGTTTCCCAGGTCTTGGGATTGCAGGAATGCACCACCACGCCTAGTTTACACGTCGCCTGGGAGAAAACTCGGGCTTCGTGCACGCTAGGCAAGCACCTTCAAAAGGGAGCCTCAGCCTCGTATCTTGTTTTCTACATATTTGAACTTAATATATCTGGGTGGGCAAAGTTTCAACTGATGTCACGTGCCTCTGCTTATTTGGATTCGGCAGTTGCTTGCTTCTCATTTGTAACAGTATGGTCTGTGAAATAAAACGCTATTAACCACAAACCCTGTTTCCGTGGATCACCTGCCTGCTTTGACACCGTGAAGATGTGTGGAGGGTCAGTATATACAGGGCAGATTCCTACCCGGGAGATTAATGGGACAAAGGGGAAACACTAAATTCCCAGTCTGTAAGGGAAACATATTTCTTTTACTAAAGCAGTATGCCCAATATTGAGATGTATGTACACAGAAGTAGGGGTCTCTTAAAGACTGTGACTTCAGCTTAAACTCCCATCAAGAACGTCCGACTGGCCTCATGTCCCATGCCTTTCTGAGCCTCATGTAGCTTTGGTGCAGGGCATGCAGGCCACCTCAGCTTCCCTGTGTGTCAAAGAAATTAGGGAAAGAAAACTGGTAGAGAAATTGGATTTATTTACACTTTCACGAACCTGAGAGAGAAAGAGTCTTCCTTTCTCTCTGTCTTTCCTGTAATGTGTTACAGGTGCAGAGAAAAGATGAGACGGAGGCCAGAGAATACACACGTGCTGTTTATCTGTGAGACGGGTCAGTCGGTCTTCTCCTGGCAGGATGCAAACCTGGGCGCCAGACCTTTTTCATTTCTTGTTCTGGCTGGCAAGAAGACTCAGTGGGCAAGGGAACCTGTTGCCAAGCCTGCTGACCTACATCTGATCCCCTAAGTTCACATGGGGGCAGGGAAGAATTGATTGCTGAAAGTTTTTCTCGGACCTCTAAAGGTGAGCACCCACACACACACACACACAAATAGTATTTTTTTTAAAGCAAAATTTTAAACTTGGATACGGCTTTTTTTTTAATCAACATTTCCCATATACTTCAGAGGATAAACAAGTCCCGTGCCGCTTATGTCGCAGGCCCAGAAAGAGGGTTCGTGAGCACGAGCTTCCGCTGATACCCTACTGTCTTCTATTGTGGTTGTCTGTTTTCGTCTACACCATTTTTGTACCCAGACATCTAAAATTACCCAAAAATAATAATCAGAAAGACAGAATGAGTCTTTGAAACCAAAAGCATCCCAAATAAATAACTGGACCCAGCTGTTAAGGGTGTCCACTACCTTCGCTGTTGGACATCTGGGTAAAACATTCGACTACACTCTAAAATAACTACCGGCAGCCTGCGGCTGTCCAGAGACATGCAGGTGACAGTGGCAGTTGGCTAGAGGATATTTTGAGAGTCTCTGTATTGCAGAGTGGAAACTGTGTGAGGGCCAGAGGCACTTTGTGATGCCACACAATGCTGGCAAAGGTTAGCTGCTGAGTTCTAGACTGGTGGTGTTTGGGGTGGATTCTGAACCCTTCCGTTCACAGCAATAGCAACAAGAATGGCTAAAATCTAGAGACTGAGCCACAGACCACAGCTCATTTGACCCAGAAATGGCAGAGTGCTTCCCGCCACATTTGGTTAAGCTCCTCTCTGCAGGGAATAATTCTAGAGGGTCTTTGTTCCCGTCGATTTTGACAAGCTTGTTTGTAATAGATTTCTTTATTTTTTCAGCAAATTATAAAGTGCATAAGGTCTACATATGTTAATATATTTGTAGCATTCCAAACTTAAAAAATTTAAAGTCATTTCTAGGGAACACCATTTTGTTCTTGAATTACCAAATTATTGAAAATCTCCAGAAAAAAATCCAACATGTGTCTCTTTAGGTCAGTGAATCCACAGAGGTTCAGATGAGTGATGTCCGAGTGTCCAGTCAGCTGCTCTGGGCTTCTTCAAATTCTATTGGTTGATTATTTGGGGCTGTATTTTGTGCTCCCTGTGACTGTACAGGAGCTTGGGATCACATGTCTCTAAAGACTCAAAAGTTGGGCCACAGAACAATTCCTCTCTCACCTCATGGAATTAGAGGCAGGACTAGAGGTACTAAGGCTGACACACTAAGCTGCAATTGTTGGCTTCAAAACTAACTCCATCCTCTTTCTCCTCATGACAACTGGCTTGCTACATGCACGACTCAGTTTCCCAGTCTCTCAATACTATCTATACCATTGTTGTAGCTAAACGAGCAATCCATGACAGAAACACTGATGTCTTCCTCAGGTGCACAGAGATGGGCACAGCCAATGAGAGCATCTTCAGTCATTTCATCCTTGTAGGCTTCTCTGACCGGCCCCAGCTGGAGAAGGTCCTCTTTGCCGTCATCCTGCCTGCCTACCTCCTGACCCTGCTGGGCAACAGCACCATCATCCTGGTGTCGAGGCTGGACCCGCACCTGCACACTCCCATGTACTTCTTCCTCACCCACCTGTCCTTCCTGGACCTCAGCTTTACCAGCAGCTCCATCCCTCAGCTGCTCTACAACCTCAGTGGGCAGGACAAGACCATCAGCTATGTGGGCTGCGCTCTGCAGCTGGTCCTGTTCCTGGGGCTGGGGGGTGTGGAGTGCTTGCTGCTGGCCGTCATGGCCTATGATCGCTTTGTGGCCGTCTGCAAGCCCCTGCACTACATGGTGATTATGAGCCCCAAGCTCTGCGTGGGTCTGGTCTCACTGGCCTGGGGTTGCGGGGTAGCCAACTCTTTGGCCATGTCTCCAGTGACCCTCAGCTTGCCCCGCTGTGGGCGCCGCAGGGTGGACCACTTCCTCTGCGAGATGCCAGCTCTTATCAGGACGGCCTGTGTCAACACCGCTGCAGTGGAAGGCACAGTCTTCGTCCTGGCCATAGGCATCGTGCTGTCTCCCCTGGTGTTCATCTTGATCTCCTACGGCTACATCGTGAGGGCCGTGTTGCAAATCCGTTCCGCGGCAGGGCGGCAAAAGGCCTTCAATACATGTGGCTCACACCTCACCGTCGTCTCGCTTTTCTATGGAAATATTATCTACATGTACATGCAACCGGGGAACAGCTCCTCCCAGGACCAGGGCAAGTTCCTCACCCTCTTCTACAACATCGTCACCCCTCTCCTCAATCCTCTCATTTACACGCTCAGGAACAAGGAAGTGAAGGGGGCGCTGAGGAGGTTGCTGCTGGGTAGCAGAGAGACAAAGGAAATACCGGCTGGTTCTAGATAGAACAGAGGGAAGCTGTCCTAGTGAGGATGGCAATGAAAAATGAGACGGAAGTGAAGCTCTTAGGCAAACATTTTAATGAGACAGAAAAGGACTGAGAAGAATGTTCCACAATGATTGGGGGGAAGTTCAGGCTGCCCTGTGGCAGAGAGAAAGCAGGCATGTTATTGAATTCCTGAAGAGTTCTGGGATTTGGTTGGTAGTCATGATGTGATGGCACGTGTGTTACTTTTCTTTGTGTGGTTAAAGAGGACTTTCCCATGTAAAATGCAGATTTGGCCATTTGTCACTATAATGTCTTGGTGTGTGTGGTGAAACGTGTTCTCAGGGTAAGATAGGGAGACAAGAGGTGCCTTGAGGCACTGTCAACAGCTGGGGAGAGCGACTGTGGGTAGCACACCTTAAGGCTTAGGGCATAAGCATCTATGCTGTCCTGTCCCCCCCTGTGTGCCTACTTCAGTTTCAGGGCTATGGGAGGGTCAGGCAGCCCTGGTTTCCATGTCACTCCATGCAAGGTCTTGGTTAGCACTGGCAGTACTGGGTCTGATCAACTCTCGTCTGCAAATCTCTACTGATCTTCTGGGTTTCTATAAGCCCGTTTAAGCTCCCAGATCATCTGCTTCATGAATGAACTGAATGTTGCCTGTCACCCTACCCTTCCATGCTGTCCCGTGATGAGCTATGCTCACTCATCTCCCTTGTTGGCGCAGTTAGGTTTAGAATCACCTAGGAGACACACCTCAGGGTGGGTCAGTGAGGGGGTTTGCAGAAGCTTGACTTATGGGGATGACCCACCCAGAGTGTAAGTAGCACTGTCTGATGGCTCAAAGCCCCAGACAGACCAACAGGACTACAAAAGAGGAAACAAATAGGAGGCCACATCTCTGTAGTGATGAGCTGCGGGCAGGCCTGCTTTTCATCCCGCCCAGCTCCCGCACGGCTAGCTTAGCCCCAGAAATAATGACACACAATTGTATTCATTTAAACACTGTTTGGCCCATTAGTTCTAGCCTCTTATTGGCTAATTCACTTCTTGATTAACCCATTCCTAATAATCTGTATAGCACCATGAGGTGGTGGCTTACTGGGAAGATTCTAGCCTGCGTCCATCTTGGGTCAGAGCTTTATGCGTCTGACCAGAGAGGAGAGGCATGGCGATTGCCTCACTTCCTCCCAGCATTCTTTTCTGTTTACTCCGCCTACCTAATTTTCTGACCTATCAGGCCAAGCAGGTTTTTTTTATTAATTAACCAATGAAAACAACAGATAGACAAATGACCTTCCCACATCACATCTTCCCTGCCCTTTTCCGGCTGTTAGGAGGTAAGGGAAAATGCTCAATCAAGCCTTCTTGACAGGATGGACAGACAGAACCACCTTTATTTATTTGTGTGTGGGGGGGCCTATATGACTCACAGTGTGTGTGTGGAGGTCAGAGGATAACTTGCAGGAATCAGCTCTCTCTCTTTTAACAACACAGGTCCTGGAGATCTAAGTCAAGTCAAGAGCCTTGGCAGCAAGCACCTTTACCCACTGAGACATTTTGCCAAACCTGTATTTTCCTTAATCACAAAATTGTTCCTCTGTTCACAGGAACAAAGTATCTCTCCATGACCACCATTCAGCATCGATGTCAGCATAGTTTGATGTTTTATATTTCCCAAGTTCTCATCTAAAGCCCGTGGTGGAGTTGCGTTGGGTCTTTGCTCTGATTTGACATTCTCCTCCCCATATCTGTCATTCTGGAAAAAACAGAAAAGGTGACCTATGATAACAACACAGGGGGGCATTAGATGAAAAGCTTTATTATGTCTTGGGTTTGTTTTCATTTTGTTTGTAAGAAAAACTGCATGTGTGTTAAGTCCTTGCCTGGTGCTCCTATTGTGTAAGCTCAGTGTTTGCTTGTGGCTGGCCTTATTACTGTGACTCCCACAATAGACTCAGAACTAAAGACAAACCACAGCAGAATCTGTGCCCAATCCAAGATGTCTCAAGGCTCACCTTATTGCAGATATCTGTGATTCTATTGTCAAAACTCTAGACGGGAAGCAGAGGAGAACCTTTTTTCAAAAATTATTTTATTTATTTTATGTGTTTTTCACATCATGTTTCTTGATCCTATTCGTTCCCCATCTCTTCATTCTCCACTTCTGTACTACTCCTGAATAAAGCAAAATTCAACAGAGAAAAATGGAAAAAAATGTATCATATCTTAAATTAATATTCCACAACATTTACCCCTTTTTGTCTTAATAAAAAGAAAAGGTTTTAGCTTAAACATAGTAAGACTATCTACAATAACAATTATAAAGTAAGAATTATGTTCACAATGTCCAATTTAAAAATCTTTCATTATTTATATTATCTTACCGAATCTAAAGTTTTATACCTAATTTACTTTCTATCATGACTAAGGAAAACTGAAACTCTAGTTATTTAGTCATCAACTCCATCAAAGACCCAGAAGGATACAGTATTACCTAACAACAGAGACATATTGCTGTCTAGAAAGTTATTTAAAGTTTCTTTGCAATGTTGGTTTACCCACCTTCAGCCTAAAGACCCAGAGTATCTGGCAGACTTTTCAGTGAATCAGGAAATTTGAATGACTGTCCAGCCTTGTATTGACAAAGTTCATCAGTTGCTTTCTTATGTGTCCTGCAGAATATCTGGCACAGGAATCTTGAAGGACTGTCTCACCTTGTTTCAGCACAGTTCAGCAGTCACTTTCCTTTGGGTCCTGCATATTCATTCTGCATAGCACACAGTCAAGCAGTCAAGGCAAAAGCAGTTTCTTGCCCAAATAGCTAATCTTGCCACAATGAAAGCAAACTCCTATGGAGTTTCTTCAATGCCCATCATCCTTTTATGAATTAAATCTGTGCTGCCAGGAGCATATGTGCCTCATAGTCATGAAAACCCCTAAGTTAACAAATTATTTTAAATGTCATATTTTATATATATTTAATATGTTTTAAGAAGAATTACCTTAAATTTGTATCAACATACAAAAGTCCTTTAAATGCCCTTTTGTTTGTGTGAGCCTTGGTAGAAAGTAGCATGGCAGACTGGGACAGAATGCCAAGAGAAGAGTGAGCAGCAATGTGGTGGGCAGGACAAGGCCACTGGGAGGAGAAGCATGAGCAGCAACTAGGCAGGCTGGCCAGGTCAGGCCACTGGGAGGAGAAGTGTGAGCAGGACCATGCCAGGCTGGGCCAGACAGCCAAAAGGAGATGTGTTAGCAGCACCACAACTGGCCAAGACAACAGCAGTGGCCTCCAGAAATTATCTGTTCCCTAGGGCCTCAGCCCTGCCAACATCAGAAGGAACAAACATCTGAGCCTTGGGCCTGAAGGCACCTGGAGGAATGGTCACTGAAGGCTCTCCTCTGCCTACATCTGAAAGAGTAGTCAACAGAGCCACAGACCTCAACTACACCAATTGGAGGAAAAGAGACCATCCCTGAAACATAGGCTCCACCTGTTCCAATTGGAAGAAGAGATGGGTAGACAACAGGATAGGAATACACTCAACAGCATAAAGAACAAAAAGCACCAAGAGAAACTAGTGGTTCTACAAAAGCAAGATTTGAACATCCCAATTCAGAAGGGGCAGAAGAAAACAACCTTAAAAATAAGTTTATGAAGATGATTGAGGCCCTTAAGGAGGAAATGAAAATTTTTCTTACAGAAATGGAGGAAAAGAGCCAAAAAAAAAAAATTTGTATTAATTTATTAATTCCTTTTAAAAAAAAAAAAAGAAAGAAAGAAAGAGCAATCAAACAGGTGAAAGAAACAGTTTAAGACTTGTAAACTGAAATAAAAGAAATAAAAAAACCACAAACTGAGGGAAATATGAAAATGGAAAATCTGGATAAACAATCAATATAAACAACAGAATATAAGAGAAGAAAGAGAGAATCGCAGGTGTTAAAGATATGACAAAGAAAATAGATTCATCTGTCAAAGAAAATGTCAAATCCAACAATTTCTTAACACAAAATATCCAGGATTCTGGAACACTATGAAAAGACCAAACCTAAGAATAATAGGGATAGAAAGAGAAGAAGTCCAACTCAAAGGAACAGAAAATACATTCAACAAAATCATAGAAGAAAACTTTTCCAACCTAAAGAGGGACATGTCTATGAAAACACAAGAAGCTTACAAAACACCAAATAGACTTTACCAAAAAGGAAGTCCATTCATCACATAATAATCAAAACACTAAACATACAGAATAAAGAAATAATAGTAAGAGCTGCAAAGGAAAAAAAAGCCAAGTAACATATAAATGCAGAGCTATCAGAATTACACCTGACTTCTCAATGGAAACAATGAAAGCCAGAAGGTCCTGGTCAGGCATTATGCAGACACTAAGAGACCAGGGATGCCATCCCAGACTACTGTACCTAGTAGAGCTTTCAATCAAAATATATGGAGAAAAGAAAATATTCTGCAACAAAACCATATTTAATCAATACCTATCTATAAATCCAGCTTTTCAGAAAGTACTAGAAGAAAAACTCCAACCCAAGGAAGTTAGTTACACCCAGAAAAGTGAGTCAATAGATAATCCCACACCAGGAATTCCCTAAGAAGAGAAACACACACACACACACACTCACTCACACACACGCCACCACCACCACTACCACCACAACCAACAACAACAAAAAAATAATAGAAACTAGTAATCACTGGTCTTTAATATCAATGGTCCCAACTGGCCTATAAAAAGATACAGGCTAACAGATTGGATGCGAAAACAGAATCCATCCTTGAGCTGCATACAAGAAACACATCTCACTACAAAGACAGACATTACCTCAGATTAAAAGATTGGGAAAAGATTTTCCAACAAAATGGACCTAAGAAAAAAGCTGGTATAGCTATCAGACTATCTAATAAACAGACTTAAAACTAAAATTAGTTAAAAGAGATGAAAAAGGTCATTTCATATTCATCACAGATAAAATCCATCAAGATGAAATATCAATTCTGAACACCTATGCCCCAAATACAATGGCACTCTCATTTGTAAAAGAAACATTACTAAAGGTTAAATCATGCATCAAGCCCATAATAGCGAGAGACTTCCATACCCCACTCTCACCACTAGACAAGTCTACCAGACAGAAACTTAACAGAGAAATAAAGTATCTAACAGGTGTTATGACTCAAGTGGGCTTAACAGACATCTATAGAACATTTTGTCCAAACACACAAGAATATACCTGCTTCTCAACACCTTATGGATTTTTCTCCAAAATTGACCATATACTCAATAACAAAGCAAATCTGAACAGATACAAAAAAAAAATTGGAATAACCCCTGTGTCTTCTCAGATCATCATAGATTAAAGTTAGAATTCAATAACAACCCTAATTGTAGAAAGCCTGTCAACACATAAAAACTAAAAAATGCTCAACTGAATCACCACTGAGTCAAGGAAGAATTATAAAGAAAGAAATTAAAGACTTCCTAAAATTCAATATATATTATTGCACAAGCATATGGGACACAATGAAAGCAGTGCTAAAAAGAAAGTTGATAGCACTAAAGGCCTACATGAAGAAGCTAGAAAAATCCTACACTAGCAAATTAAAGAACAACTGAAAGTTCTAGAACAAAAAGAAACAAACTCACACAGAAGGACTAGAAGACAGGAAATAATCAAACTGAGAGCTGAAATCAACAAAATAGAAACAACAAACAAAAAACAGTACAAAGAACCAATGTGACAAAGAATTGGTTCTTTGAGAAATTCAACCAAATAGACAAACCTTTATCCAAACTAACCAAAGGCAGAGAGAGAATATCCAAATTAACAAAATCAGAAATGAAAAGGGGGACATAACAACAGACATGGAGGAAATCCAGAAAATCATCAAGTTATACTTCAAAAACCAATATCCACAAAATTGGAAAACTTAAAGGAAATGGACAATTTCCTAGATAAGTATCACATACCAAAATTAAATCAAGACCAGGTAAGCAAATTAAATGAACTATAACCACTAAGGAAATAGAAACAGTCATCAAAATCTTCCAACCAAAAAAAGTTCAGGACCAGATGGTTTCAGCACAGAATTCTATCAGATTTTCAGAGAACTAATACCAATACTTCTCAAATTGTTCCACACAATAGAAATAGAAGGAACATTGCCAAACTCTTTTTATGAGGCTACAATTATCCTAATACTCAAACCACACAAAGACATTACTAAGAAATAGAATTACTGACCAATCTCACTCATGAACATACCTAGACATAATAAAGGCAATATACAATAAACCAACAGCCAACATCAAACTAAATGGAGAGAAAATAAAAGTGATCCCCCTGGAATCAGGAAGAAGACAAGGCTTCTCTTTATAACCATTATTACCTGGTGACTCTTAAATTAACAAAGTCTAGCTGGCAGAGCTAGGTACATTTTTTTAGTATAAAAACATTGAGGTACAGCTCTAATATTTAAAGCCCTATATTATATTTTTAAATTTATTTTAATTTAAACTATCTTGGAGATTTGTTAGGCCCACTCCAAATGGTCACCTTTAATCAAGATGGTGGTGAAAACATGTGGTATCCATTTTTTTTAACTCTAGTAAAATGACAATCTAAAAATTTAAGATGGAATTATGTCTTATGTTTTTTTTAATTACCCATGCATAGATTTTAAGTAAATAAAACATGGGTCTAACAAAGAAAGAGCCATAATCCAATTCTAGAGCCAGGTTTTTAATTTTAAAAAAAAAACAGCATATAGCAGTTTTAACATTATTGATACCAAAAAGTCATCTGAACTTTTGCTAACCCAAATTCAGTAACCAGAGCTCAGTGATAAATTTCTGAAGTCAGCCCTGTAAATGTGGCCACAGCAGTGATGGATGACAGAGACAGCAAAAATAGTCAGACGATTTCTGTCTCAGCTCCATGCTTGCAAGAAAACTTACACAGACAAACTTTTCAACGAGACAAGCATATTCAATATTTGCATGTATGAGAAACCACAGCAAACATAGTTCATCATTCTCCTTCTGACCTTTTATAACTTTTTATATACCTTTAATCTATTTTTTCTCTCTTTATTCTTTTAGTCTCCTGCTTTTTCCCTAGCTTTTCAGATGACTATGGACTAAACAAAATAAGGCTGATAATGAGATAATGAATAAATTAGCTGAGTTAAAGCAAGCTGTTATATTGTTAGGGGACCAGTTAAAAATTTTGAAGGAGCAGATAAAATTAAAATGTGATTGAAATGTTTCTTCTTAATGTATTACACCCTTAAGATTTATTGAAAGCAAGTATGGTTGGGATAAGGTTAAGATACATTTGATGAGTCCCCCTAATTCTTCTCAAAATTGTCTATGATTTACATAAATAAAAAATGGAGACTTTTATCAAAAAAGTTACTGATAAGACAGAAATAGATATTATGGAAAGTCTCGTAGATACCATAGCTTCATCCAACCCTATGAATCACCTTAGTAGAGCTCTCATTGTAACAGGTGTTGCTCTTGTCCCATCAATAATAACATTTACTTGGTTCAAAATGTGTTTTGGTCTACTTAAGATTGTAAGTCTTAAGATATATAGAAAAAAGGATTCATATACTATGAGGCTACATAACATTCACAATAACTAAATTTTGTATAGGGGAAGGGGGATCTGTGGTAGAAATTCATGCCTGCCTAGAGCCAGGGGGTTAGCAAGTAACCCTCACTAGCCATGAACTCCCGCTGGGCTATTCCTGGCCTGGCTCCACAGCCCCTAGTACATCCTTTGTGTTACAAATACCTTTTGTTGCCCTGTGTGAGTCTTGTCTCAGTGTTTCCCATGGACCATAGTATCCAGGAAGACTTTTTCATGCAATAAATTTCAAAGACAGTTCCACCTATATTGACAGCTTATCAGTCACTTTTTTCTGTGTCCTGCAGAATGTCTGACAGACTCTTTCTTGAAGCAGGTACCCCGAAGAACTGTCTCACCCTTAGGCAAGTACAACAGAAATTTTTTTGTGGGTCCTGCATGTCCAGTTTATATAGCATATAGTTCAGGTAAGAGCAGTTTCTTGCCCAAATGGCTAGCAAACTCCATAAGGAGCTTTTCAATGCCCATGATCCTCTTGAAGTAGATTGGTGCTGCCAGGAGCAGATGTGTCTCATTGTCATGAAAAGTCCTAAGTTCTGAAAACATTTTAAATGCCTTATTCTGTTAGTCTTTGAAAGATCTGAAGAATATCTATCCATCTGAAGTATACTTCTGTGCATCTAGAAAACCTAACTAACATGACTACAAGCTTGACTATTATAGATGGCCATCTATTATCTATATTTCTTAATTATACATTTTAATAGGCAGCACAAATATGATACATTAGTCAAGAGTAGAAATATACATATAACGAAATTGACCTTAAATTTGTATCAATAGACCAAAATCCATTCCAATACAAAGTCTTCATCCCTATAGCATATCCCCCTTTAAATGTAAACAAACATCTGTAAACAATATTTGGAAATTTGGGAATACTTCTCTCCAAATTGCTTCCTGCTTTTTGTTGGATGAAGTTTTTTATTTTGTTTTTGTTTGTTTTTTTTTCAAGACAAGGTTTCTCGGTAGCTTTGGTACCTCGCCTGAACTAACTCTTATAGACCAGACTCACAGAGATCCTCCTCCTTCTGCCTCCCGAGTGCTGGGATTAAAGACATGTACCATCGCAGCCCAGCTAGTATTTTATTAAATTGCTACACTTCTTGGCTTATTAGCTTATGCATATTTCTAGCTAAATCTTACATCTAGAATCAACCTATTTATTGATCTCTACTAATCTGTGCATCACCATGAGGTCATAGCTCCACCTTCAAGGTTCTGGCGTATGTCTGCTATGGCAGCTATATGGCATCTCAAGCAGTGTTGTAATTAATATAGTTTCTGAGTGATTATTTCAGGTCTGGGTGGTCTGGAAACGATAAGCCTCCATCAACACATGCCTTCAGAAAAGAGCAGGCCTTCAAGGAAGATCAAACAAACACAGTGTAACAAGATACAATAAGACTAGGCACACAACCTTATATAAAGGCAGGGAAAGGCAATTAAATAGGAGGAAAAGGGCCTCAAGAACAGGGAAAAGGGTAAGAGACATTCCCACTCCCACTGTGACAAGGCTAGCTATTTGGGCAAGAAACTGCCCTTGTCTGTACAGCTTGATGGTATGCTGTATGAACTGGACATGCCGCACTCACAGAAAAGTGACTGCTGAACTTTCCAAAAGATAAGATGGTTCTTCATGGTTCATGCTTCACAGAAGAAACTGCCAGACATTCATAGGACACAGAAGAAAGCAACTGACAAACTTCGTCAGTACAAGGTAGAGCAGATCTTCAAATTTCCTGCTTCACTGAAATGTCTGCCAGAACCTACTGGCCTATATATAGGCTTAAGAGGGATGCCCCAATGTTACAGAACAACTTTGGGTGACTGTTCAGGCAGCGAGATGTCGCTGTCATTTCTAGAACTTTGGAAGCTGCTTACAATGCACTTCTTGTTTACTTAGGTAATATTATATCCTTCTGGGGTCTTTGATGGAGTTGAAAACTAGATAGTTATGATTATAGTTTTCCTTAGTTATGATAAAAGATAAATTAGATACGAAACTTCAGGCTCACAAAGATAACACAGATGATAGAATTTTTTTTTAATTTTTCCCAATACAAATAGACTAAATGTTGTAACTATAGTTTTTCTTGATAACTGTTGTGTTATATGTAATTTCACTATGTTAAAGTTAAAATCTTCCTTTTTGTTCAGACAGAAAAGGGGAAATGATATGGGATGTCTTTCTGTATATATGTTGCTCTTATGGACTAATGAATTAAGCTGTTTTGGCCAGTGGCCTAGCAGAGTAAAGCCAGGTGAGAAATCCATCCAGAGATATACAGAAAGAGTAGGCAGAGTCAAAATATACCATGTAGCAGCTGAGGAAACAAGAAATGTAGAAAATGAGGCAATACCACGGCCATAAGGCAATACATACACTAACAGAAATGGGTTAATTTAAGATATAAGAGTTAGCCAGGAATATGCCTGAGCCATTGGCCAAAGAGTTTATAATTAATATAAGCCCCTGTGTGTTTCTTTGGAACTGAAAGGCTGTGGGGCCTGACAAGACAGAAACTTCTGTCTACACATGTTCTCCTGGTATTTTTGATCTCTGGACCCTACAATTCATTTCTCTCTTCTGTGAGTCTCTATGAGCCACAACAAGAGGTATTGAATGGAGATCTCTAATTAGGGTTCTCTCCATCTATGATCTGATGGTGGGGCCTCTGCCTCTGCTCTCTTCAGCCGCTGTAGGAAAGCTCTCTGATGATAATTGTGCTAGGTACTCTTCTGATTGTAGCGGAGTATCATTAGGAATCATTTTACCATTTTTTTTTATTCTAGGTCTTTGGGATATCCAGCCTCCAGGTCCTAGCGTAGGCTCCATCTCATGGCTTGGGTCAAATTAAATCACTAATTGGCCGTCAGCCCAACAAATTCTGTGCTTCCATTGCTCCAGTGCATCTTGCAGGCAGGACAGGTTGTGCTAGGTTTGTGTCCCAGGACACCAATGGAAGTTACCTGGTTACAAAAGATGGTCAGTTCAGGTTCAGTATCCTCCATTACTCAGAGTCCTCGCTTAAGGATCACCCTCATAGAATCCTGGGTTTTCTACTGCACTAGGTTCCCACATTGTCCTTCTAATGCCCTCCAATTCCTGTTGTCTCTCCCACCATCCCTTCTCCCCTAATCTGATCCTTCCTGTTTCCATTCCCACAGACTCCAGGTTCCTCCATTAATTGATTCTATTTTACCTCCCAGGAAGATCCCTGCATTCCCCTTAGAGCCCTCCTTGCTACTCAGCCTTCTTGGGTCTGTGGATTGTAGCATGATTATCAACTTTTACCTAATAGGTGATATCCACTTATAAGTGAGTACATAGCAGTTTGTATTTCTTGGTCTGAGTTAGAGCGAGGTTGAATTTCAGGAAAGTGGACTAATTGGTTTAACAGAGGAAAGATGTTAGAGCAAGCTTAAAGTTGAAGTTAATATCCTCAGCAAAGAATCCCTACCAAAACTCTCAGTCAGCATTCACTGAAAACCGGAAGTTTTGTTCTGTAGACAAATTTATAGAGAAGAACACGGAAAGAAAAATACTCCAAACTAATTAATTGCATCTGTTATAGCCAAGCAAAGAAGATGGAAATCGTGTGTATTGGCTAGGAGAATAGGAGCCAGCTGCCCAGGAGGCAGGCTGAACCCACAACAGCTTCCATAGGATGCCAATTCCAGTTGCCACTCTGCCTGAGCCTCCAACCCTTCCTCCTTTTCCGCCTGAGCAATGGGCTCAAGGATTTCACCTCAGTGTACAAGGAAATTCATTCTGCCCAATCTCACAGCAATTCCTGAATAAACGCTGTCACTACAGGAAGAGATTAACTGGGTACTTGGCCACAATCTAAATTCTCTCCATGAGGGGAAATGAAGTATTAGCACATTGGAATGTACCTAAGGCTTGGAGAAGGATGAGTCTACTTCCGGCAGCAAGATGGTTTTCAGGGCCAGGTGGTATAATATCTGAAACACACCCAAGTCTGGATCATTCAACTCCCTGAAATACCACATTGTTACTTTGTGTTGTTTTCCAAAGGGCTACGTATTTCAGTCTGTCACTTATGAGCAGCTGAGTCCCATGAACATCAAAATCAGAATGGGCCTTTACACTTTCAATTGTGACTATTTCTAATTTAAACAAATATTTTTGAGAATTGATTATGAATGTTATTTTAAATGCTTTCCTGAAATAAAATGCAGACACCAACTCTCATAAATCACATCTTTTGTACATGGTGTGTTTAATTGTGGACCAGATACTAGTTTTCCCAGAAGGGCTGAGATGGAAACCTGGTGAGATCCACCCTTCATTAGGTCACCAGACCATTGGAGACACTCAAAGCACCTGAGAGGTTAAGAATAATGACAGCGTTTTGTATAAGTACCACTTTTCACTGAAATTTTTAGTGCTGACTAAGGTTTATTTAGATAAGGCAAAAGCAACAATTTCTGAATTCATATGTTGAGATAAGAGGCTGGAGGATGTTAGCCGTTCCTCCTCAGAAGACGCAGCTCAGGTGGATCTGTCCCTTAGAGCATGTCACTTTCCTTTCCTATGTCTCTTTTATAAAAATAATTACATGTATCATGATTTCATTTAAAGGTTCCTTGAGGAAGACATGGCTGTGCTCTCTAGTGCCCGTCTCTCAGTAGAGGCAGAGTGTCAGGAGCTCTTCTGTGTCTGCCTTTGCAGTCTGCTTCCCTGTAACCGTCCCAGAGAAAAGGTTTCTGTCCAACAAAGTGGCTAGATTTACAATAGTTGAATTATTATTGAATTAGTTTTTCAATTAAATGACAGACAATCCATGTCTAGACATCCGGAGAAAGAGCCTATCCACATCCCCCATGTTCAAGGCGCAGGTGGGTGGAGTGAAGAAGGTTGGTTCACGCACGTTTCCTCAGCTGTCAGAGCGCAGCATGGCCAGTGAAGTCCTGAAGTAAAGCAGAACTCGTGGAGAATTATTGAGACACAACCAGCCCTGCCTGCTGGTTCAGGTACGTCAATCAGGCATCGACCTGCACAGAACACTGCATCCTTTTCTTGTAGGCTCATGTTCTGATGTAGATTTACTCCAGGCTAGAAGCGTTTCCAGGCATTGATTTAAGGACATCTGTGTTATTGAGATGTGTGCTTGAGTCACACAGTGCTCTGGAGTGCAGCATCTCACAGTTGTGGGGACAAAGGCCTTAGGGAGGTTGAGAACCTCTGCTTTAGAACCTGAAAGGGCTGGTGGGCTGAGTGTGAATAGCACTCCTGATGACCCAAGGTCAGAGCACACTTGGGCACTGTGGTGCTGCCTCTGATCCCAGCACTCAAAAAGAGCAGGCAAGAAGATGGCAGATTCAAGACATGTGAGGCTCAAAGATTAAGATGGAGTTCAGCCTGGGTTACAGGGCAGGACTCTGTGTCAGAAAACAAGGTTTGATGCTGCAAAGGACTTGGCTAGGAAGTCCAGTGCTCTGAGTTAGAACCCCAGTAACACATAAACACACACACACACACACATACAGAGAGAAAGAGAGAGATAAAGAGAGAGAGAGACCCATACCCTTAGAGCAATGACAGACATCATGATCTTGACAACATCTGACACCCAGGGTGACTCTTAGACACTGAAAGCAACAGGAGATTGTTATCACTATCAGTATAGGAACAATGTGAAAGCCAGGAATAGCTCAGAATTTCTTTTTAGTAAGGGAAATCAGGGGAATGTGTGGGGTTAATTCCATAGCCCGGGGAGACACACAAACACAGACCAGAAAGCGCCTCTGAGTTCTCTGGGATTGTTATTATTACTTAACATCTGTATTCATGTGGAGTATTTCACTGCATTGTGAGCAGCAGACATTATAATTGTGCATATAGTCTAGATACAGTCTAGATTTTACCTAGAAAATCTGTCATTAGTGCTCAGAGCTGAACTGTGAGCAGGTTACAATTCATGACTCTGGGTGCTGGGATTAAGGAGATTACTTTATCTAATTTACAGTCATGTATATTTATGTAAATCATTTTATAGCCTTCTATTTTCTTTTTCTAGAATCACCCATTTACAACATATAGTCTAGCTACTCAGGTATTTAATTTTCCTGTTGCTGAAGATGTGTGTGTATGTACATCCTTAATTTTACTTCACTATTCTGATACTTTTCAGCACATGTGTTTTTGAAGAAAAAATAATAATCCACAGCAGTAGCCATGGATGGAAAAATAATTTCAAATATTTGAAAAATGTTTCCCACTTTCTTATCATCATAGCAGTTTCCTTTTTGTGTTTTTAATTAGTTGGAACTTCATGTTGTATATTTTCATCACTCTCTAATACTCCCCCGACCCTATTCAGCTCTTTCTCCACCTTCCTCGCCACCCAACTTCATGTTCTTTCTATTGAAAAGAAAAACCAAACCTAAACAAAACACAAAAAAGACAGAGTCCAACCTGTGTTGGCCAACAACTGAGCACCGTGCAGTTCTCTGCTTTGTATCGCTGGTCTATATTACTTAGTGTGTGTATTTCAAGATGTAATTCTCTCACAGATGTATTGCTCTTTCTTATCTCTTCCATAAAATCTTAGGCCAAATTTTCTGTGTTGCCCTCTTACCAACACTTTTCACATCCCTTTGACTTAATTCTTCTTTCTGAATTTTTGAGGTTGGAAAAGTTTGTAATCTTGAAATTGAGGGTTTATTACTAACAAAACCATTTGCTGCCATACAGGCCGTCTATGTTTGTCCCAAAAAGTATTGTCTACTGAATGCAATATATAAACTGTTCTTATTATAAACATATTAAAATAGAGC
>NW_026068258.1:85741-96177 GCF_014885135.2 Alexandromys fortis | reverse complement strand
TCTGATGGTTCAGTCTGAGCCATGGAATCAGGAAATCACAGCTGGGGGACAGACTTCATCTTGGTGGGTCTTTTCCAGTATGGCCAGATGGACGCTCTCCTCTTCACAGCCATCGCCATCCTCTTTGCAGTAGCTCTGCTAGGCAACATCACACTGGTCCTCCTCATCAGGCTGGACCGGAGACTCCACACCCCCATGTACTTCCTCCTCAGCCAGCTCTCCATCATCGACATGATGTACATCTCCACCACCGTGCCCAAGATGGCAGCTAACTTCCTGTCAGACACCAAGAACATTTCCTTTCTGGGTTGTGAGATTCAAGCTTTTATGTTTATGATCCTGGCTGCCTCTGAAGCCCTGTTGCTGGGCTTCATGTCCTATGACAGGTACATAGCCATCTGCCGGCCCCTGCACTACCCTGTGCTCATGAGCAGGAAGATCTGCTGCTCCATGGTCTCCTGTGCCTGGAGCAGCAGCTCCTTCAATGCTTTAGTGCACATGTTGTATACATTCCATCTTCCATTCTGTGGATCTCGGATTGTTAACCACTTCTTCTGTGAGCTTCCATCTCTCCTGCCATTGGTGTGTGAAGACACATCCCAATATGAGCACACAATCCTCATGTGTAGCCTTGTCTTTCTGTTGCTCCCCTTCCTGGCCATTCTAGCTTCCTATGCTCGTGTGTTGGTTGTTGTGTTCCAGATGCGCTCAGGAAAAGGGCAGAGTAGAGCCATGTCGACCTGCTCCTCCCATCTGACTGTGGCCAGCCTGTTCTATGCCACAGGTCTGTCTACCTACACCCAGCCACACTCCCTGCATACTTCTGCAAGGGACAAGGTTCTGGCTGTGCTTTACTCAATTGTCACTCCTGTTCTTAACCCTTTTATTTATAGTCTGCGTAATAAGGAAGTCATGGGGGCCCTGAGGAGACAGTTGGGATGATGGATATTGGAATAGAAACATGGCTTTGTGTCACCTTGTGGACTGAACTAAAAGTTGGTCTTAACATTAACTGGGAAGCCGGCAGGACTGATGTTCCAGTGGACGCTCATCAAGTTGTCTAACTAAACCAACAAGAGCAGGAAACTTTGTCCTCTCAGTGTCACATCGAGTTGATGGCTTGAATCTGAATGTTGGCTCTGAGGGAGATCAAGGGCTTCATCCATGTTCCCAGGATCTCTGGCTGCCTGTCATCCTGGGTTTCTCTTCACAGAGCTTTATCACCTTCTGCCCTGATGCAAGGTACTGTGTCTTCTCAGACTGTGTGAGTCAGTATAGTCGCCTTCTATGCACGTGCCCACCTCTTGCTCTGGAAGCTCTTCCTGCAGTTTATGAGGACAGCTGTATGTGTTTAGAGACTTTACATAAACCTGGAATATTTACTTGTGTTTCTTGTCAGACACAACTATTACATAAGTGTCCACATCTGTTTTGGTACTGTGACCCATTTTAAAAACAATTCTGAAAGAAATAGAAAGAATATAGGCTATTGTTTTCTTTGATGCTCTTGTGTTATTCTCAGGTGAATAAGGTTTCCTGGTTCTCCTAAGCCCTTTAATGATGTCTCACTGACTCCCCTTTATGAATACCTTTCTCCAAAATTCACTAATAGCTTGGTAATAAACATCAACAACGAATTTGTCAGCACAGACTCTGTCTCTTTCCATAAACCCCTTTATGCTGATTTTCCAGCATCATGGTAGCTTAGAAGAAGTACATTAGGACAAATAGACCTAGATTGGCTCTGCCATAGAAGTTTTTGTGTTTTGTCCATAGTTAATATACAATAAATATTGAGTTCATCAATAGTATTTCAAGGAAATTTCTTGACTATTCATTTTAATAATAAGATTTTTTAAAGAGTACTTCTTTGCAGTCCTGACTATTGTGGAGCTCCTTATGTAAATGAGAATTGCTTCAAACTCACAGAAACTCTTCTATTTCCACCTCACAAGTGCAAGGATTAAAGATGTGAGCCAATGTACACAGGTTTTGTTTTATGGTTTTTTTTTTTTGTTGTTGTTGTTGTTGGTGGTGGTGGTGGTTTTATAATCACTGACTTTTGTTTTTGTTTTAATTTGAAGTTACATATGCTTATGAGTCACCAAGTGGATGTGGGGAATTGAACCCAGGTCCTCTGGATGAGCAATCAGTGCTCTTAACTGCTGATCAGTCTATCCAGTGCTCCCTCTTTCTTAAAATATTCAAATCATGGTCATGTAGTTTAATAATCAATAAATGGAAACATCTATTCACCTAAGTACAAGTATAAGTAACATTATAATTCTTAGTTTCAAAACATATACGTTGTGAGGCTACAGAGGTGATATGGCCATTAGTAGCACTGGCTGCTCTTCTAGAGGATATGAGTTCAGGTCCCAGCACCCATGGGAGGTAGCTCACATCTGTCTCTAATGTCAATTTCAGGGTGTTCAAAGCCTCTAGTCTCCAAGGCACCAGCAATGATGTGCACAAGTCCACATACATAGCCACACTTATACATAACTATATATATGATAGAAAATAATTTTAGAAGTTCATTATTGCTTCTTTGTTACTGAAGCCAATAACTAGAGTGTAAGTTTTAATGACCCCTAGAAACACCTGTTATTGGCTCTAATAAAAGTTAATTTCCTCCATGAACATCTCACTCTTGTTATTTTATTTTCTTGTAGTCTAATGTTATCCATAGACTCACTCATAACTGAAAAGCTGAAGTTGCTAAGTATCCTCAGGACTCTCGCTCATGCATCCCATCGTTGCCATTTGAGGGTGATCTGTCCCTACAGATTCCTGCATTGGAATACTCAGTTCCCAGATGGTAATGGTGTTTGGGAAGATTTGGATCCTTACAATATGGAAATTCATGAAATGGATCATGAAGGCTGGGCTCTGAGGTTGTGTGCCCTGTCCCTATTTCCTGTTCTGTGTTCTGCTTCCTGAGTACAGATGCAATGTGACCAACCAACCTCATGACCATAGCACCATGCCTTCCCTTTCTGCGGCCATGTCATTCCTAACCTGATGGTCTATATACCTCTGGAACTGTGAGCCAAAATAATCCCTCCTCCCCTTAAATACTTGCCATTTCTCTCCTACTTGCAAGTTCCCAAATAACTGCTCAGAGGCTTAATATTTCTTATAAATGCTTGACCGGTTATTTTGGCTTATAACTTGGTACCTCTTACCTTAAATCAACACATTTATATTAATCTGTGTATGGCTATGTAGCCCACAGCTTACTTGTGGTTCTCTGTCGTGTTGGCTCTTTGGAGTCTGCCAACTCTCAGACTCTGCCTTTCTCCTATATCTCTGCTTGGATTTCCCACCTATCTCTATCTCCCTTGTCATAGGCCAAAGCAGCTTTATTTACCAACCAATGAAAGCAACATATATTCACAGTGTACAGAAAGGCCATTCCACTGCATGTCCCCATTTCTGTCTAATCAAAAAAGAAAGTTTTTCATTTTAACACAATAAAATAACATATAATGAAACAGTTATCAAGCAAGAACCAGTTGCAACATCCAGTCTATCTGTGTTTTGCAAAAGCAAAAAGTACTCTATCATCTATCCTATCTCTGTGAGTCCAAAGCTTCTTATCAATCATTTATCATAATTAAGGAAAACTATAATTAAAATTATATTGTCTTCAAAATTATTAAAGTCACCAGAAGTATTTAATATTACCTGAGTAAACAGGAAGTGCACTGCAAGGAACTTCCTAAACTCTAGTGTAAATAAACGTGCTTGTTCTGCCATGTAATACAGCACTTCAGTCCCAAGAAACACAGAGAGGCTCATATTAATTAAAAACTGTTTAATGTATTAGCTTGGCCTTATTATTAACTAGCTCTTACAACTTAATTTAACCCACAATTCTTATCTATGTTTAGTCATGTGGTTTGGTACCTTTTATCAGATAGGCATTCTCATCTTGTTTCCTCTGTATCTGGCTCGTGACTGTGTCTCTCTGTCTTTCCTTTGCCCAGAATTCTCTCAGTCTTGTTGTCCTGTCTTTACTTCCTGCCTGGCTAATGGCTAATCAGCATTTTATTAAACCAAAGAGTGACAAATCTTTCGAGTGTGCAAAAGCATCATCCCACAGAACCCAAAAAAAAAATGACAGAAATATTTGTCTGCCTGGACAGTCACCCAAAGTTCTTCTGTAACATTGGATATCCATCTGCAGCTTATATGCCTAGAGTTTCTGGCAGACTTTTCAGCGAAGCAGGAAATTTGAGGGTCTGTCCTGCCTATTTTGGCAGAGTTTGTCAGATGCTTTCCTATGTGTCCTGCAGAATGTCTGACAATATCTTCTATGAAGCAAGAACCTGAAGGAACATTCTGCATTGTTTTAGCAAAGTTTAGTGGTCATCTTTATTTATCAACCAATGAGAGTAACCCATATTCACAGTGTACTGAAAGGTGACCCAACAGTACCCTGTGGCTCCTTTGGAGGGTATTATCATAGCAACAGAAAAGAAATGGACATAAATGTGAGTCTGAATTTGGGGTCTTACTATATTTATATTATACCAAATGAACTTTGATGGAGAATTTCAGAAAATTTACATTCAGGTAATTTCAACAAGTTACACAGGCTGTCCACCATTCCTTAGGAAACAGCCTTTTTTCCCCAGATGATTATATTTGATAGAGTGATGATGTTTATTGTCACAATACCTTGTTGTTTTGGATAGGTGTATTTTTTTGTGAGTATGTGTCTTACATTTGAATGGGAGCATGATGAGAGAAATGGTGTTATACTATGCACACACACAGGATAGAGGAAGGAGCTATATCTCCTCTATAGTTTTGTTGCTGAATATTTTCTTCTATAACATAACCAAATTTGTGTATAATCCCGAAGCTTTCCCCATGGTGGGTTCTGGTAATTCTCTAGACCAGGCTCTATGTTGTTTTCTGTTTCTTTTCTTTCTTTTTTTGTAGTTCATTTATTCTATGTGTCTTTAAAATCATGTATCTTGATTCCCCTCATTTCGCCATCTCTTAACCTCTGTCCTCTGCCTCTGCATTTCTCTCAAATAATACAAAATTTAAGTGAAAAAGGAAACAGAATAAAAGAGTAAATAAATGGGTAAAAACACAATAAAGAGAGAAAAACTTTTAAACATTCATCACTGAAGCTGTAGAGTGAAACCATGAGTCACACTGTGAACCACTTTGTCCAAAAAGCTTTAATTGTGAGTGTTCACTGCAGAGTCAATGGTCTGGTTTCAGATCTCTGGTTTTTGCTACCCTCTCAACACTGGGCACCCATTTGGGTTCTTCTGAATATCTTGTGTCTCCCAGTGTTTTGGATTTTCTGTAACTCTGGGTCTGAAAATGAGGACCCTTCAAGTGCTCCAACAGATCATAGATGGGGTGGAAGACGGGGAGGGCCATGTCATATCCATGGGTCTGGAGTGGGCAGCTGTGCTCTCATCAACAGGGTGGTCTCAGCTGTGCAGCCCAGACAGCGTGCAGGGCAAGCTTTCCCACATGTTGCTGCTGGTAAAAGGTTCAACTCCCTCTCCATCTCTTATGCTCCCTTTCTTTCTTGTCTCTTCAGATACACCTCTGTCCACAGGACCTGAGCTGTTCTGACTCTCTCTCCCATGAAACACCATACCACACCTCTGCTCACACCAACAGTGTCCCACTGGCTGGTTCTGCAAGGTACCAGGTGGGCCCGTGCCCCAAACCCCCAGCTTGGAGTGGACAGCCCAAGAGCTGCACGGAGGTCTACTTGTCACATACAGGTTTCCCTGGTAGGTGTCAGGCCATGCTACCTCATCACTAAGAGTTTAGCACACTGCCAAATGGCCAGTTGCTTTAGGCTCCTGGCTGTTGCATTTGACTGCATTGGGCAAGGTGAAGGGTTTCTCTGGACTCTGGTCGGGAGTCCGGGTTAGAATGTACCAGGCCCGTGGCTGGCCAGTTCCTACACTACCTGGGTGCATGGTGCACGTGGAACAGTGTTTCTCTTGTTTTCTGTTTCTTACGATGACATTCCAACTATGTATTTATATTTCCACATTCTAGAATTATTCTCAGCATAGAATTCCTACAAAACCTCTTGGTCAGCACTCGCAGAAAACTGGAAGATTCTTGCCATTTACACCTTTATAAAGTATTATTTAGAAAATGGAGAATAGCCCAAACTAATTAATAGCATGTGTTATAGCAAAGAAAAAGAGATGGAAATCATGTGTACTGGCTAGGAGCATAGGAAGCAGTTGCCTAGGAGACAAGTTGCTGAACTCACATCAGCTTCCTCTGGATGCCAATTCCAATCGACACAGTGCCTGTACCTCCCTCTCTTTCTCCTTTCCCCCCCGATCAAAGGACACAAGGATTTCACCTCAGTGTGCAAGGAAATTCATTCTACTCAATCTCACAGCAATTCCTGAATAAACGCTGTCACTACAGAAAGCAATTAAGGGGGCACTTGGCTACAATTTAAATTCTCTCCATGGGGTGAAATGAATTATTAGCACATTGGAATGTACCTAGGGCTTGCAGAAGGATGAGTCTACTTCAGGTAACAAGATGGTTTTCAAGGACAGATGTTACAATATCTGAAACACACCCAAGTCTGGGTTGTTCAACTCCTTGAAATATAATATTGTTACTTTGTGTTGTTTTCAAAAGATCTACATATTTCAGTTTGTTATTTATGAGCAACTGAGTCTCTCACACAAACATCAAAATCAGAATGGGATTTTTCAATTTCAATTGTGATTATTTCTAATTTAAACAAATATTAGAGAATTGATTATGAATGCTATTTTAAATGCTTTGCTGAAATAAAATGCAGACACCAACTCTCATTAATCACATCTTTTGTACATGGTGTATTTACTTGTGGACCAGAGACTAGTTTTCCCAGAAGGGCTGAGATGGAAACCCGGTGAGATCCACCCTTCATTAGGTCACCAGACCATTGGAGACACTCAAAGCACCTGAGAGGTTAAGAATAATGACAGCGTTTTGTATAAGTACCACTTTTCACTGAAATTTTTAGTGCTGACTGAAGGTTTGTTTAGATAAGGGAAAAAAACAATTTCTGAATTTGTAGTGTAGTCATAGTTCCTAAAATATTGTTGAGATTAGAGACTGAGGCTTGTTAGCCTTTCCTCTTCAGAAGACACAGTTCAGGTGCATTCGTTCCTCAGAGCACATCAGCTTCTTTTCCTATGTCTCTTTTATGAAAATGATCACCTGTATCATGATTTCATTTAAAAGTTCCTTGAGGAAGACATGGCTGTGCTCTCTAGTGCCCGTCTCTCAGTAGAGGCAGAGTGTCAGGAGCTCTTCTGTGTCTGCCTTTGCAGTCTGCTTCCCTGTAACCGTCCCAGAGAAAAGGTTTCTGTCCAACGAAGTGGCTAGATTTACAATAGTTGAATTATTATTGAATTAGTTTTTCAATGAAATGACAGACAGTCCATGTCTAGACATCTGGAGAAAGAGCCCATCCACATCCACAACCCCCATGTTCAAGGCGCAGGTGAGTGGAGTGCAGAAGGTTGGTTCACGCACGTTTCCTCAGCTGTCAGAGAGCTGCATGGCCGGTGAAGTCCTGAGGTGAAGCTGAACTCATGGAGAATTGTTGAGACACAACCAGCCCTGCCTGCTGGTTCAGGTACGTCCATCAGGCATCGACCTGCTCAGAACACTGCATCCTTTTCTTGTAGGCTCATGTTCTGATGTAGATTTATTCCAGGCTAGAAACGTTTCCAGGCATTAATTTAAGAACACCTGTGTTAGTGAGGTGTGTGCTGGAGTCACACAGTGCTCTGGAGTGCAGCATCTCACCATTGTAGGGACAAAGGCTGGGCTCAGTGTCCCAGCATGGGAGCACAGGTGTGGTCCTGCAGTGATTTCTTTACCTGAAGGAGCAGGACCAGCAGAGCCACATTCTGTCTTTGGAAAGGAAGCATGCCTCTTTCTCGTTTTCACTTACTGAAGGGAAATATCCACTTCTGAGTCATGTCGGATTTGGGATAGCATGAAGTTCAAGCCATTAACATCTGGAGGGGAGGGTTAATGATCCCTCCTGCTGTTGCTGCTGCTCCTGCTGCTGCTGCTGTGGCTGTTGGTGGTAGTGACTATGTTTCTTCTTTAGAGGTAGAAAAACCTGACTAGGCAATTTCAAATACACTGAAAAAAATTCTGCTCTTCTATATGGTAAAAGGAAGAGAACAGCAAATTTGTCTTTTCCTGCTCCAAAGACTTTAGAACATCTGTTCTCAACCTGTGGGTCATGACCCCAAAGACCCTCGGAAAATACAGATATTTATATTAAGATTCGTATTATTAGCAAAATTACACTTATTAAGTAGGAACTAAAATAATATCTTGGTTGGGGAAAGGGTCACCACAAGATGAGGAAGTGTATAAAAGGGTCGAAGCCTTAGTGAGGTTGAGAACCACTGCTTTAGAGCATGAAGGGGCTGCTGGGCTGAGTGTGAATAGCACTCCTGATGACCCAAGGTCAGAGCACACTTGGACACTGTGGTGCAGCCTCTGATCCCAGCACTCAAAAAGAGCAGGCAAGAGGATGGCAGGTTCAAGACACGTGAGGCTCAAAGATTAAGATGGAGTCCAGCCTGGGTTACAGAGCAGGACTCTGTGTCAGAAAACAAGGTCTGATGCTGCAAAGGACTTGGCTAGGCTGTCCAGTCCTCTGAGTTAGAGCCCCAGTAACACATAAACACACACAACATACAGAGAAAAAGAGAGACAGAGACAGAGACAGACAGAGAGAGAGAGAGAGAGAGAGAGAGACAGAGACAGAGACAGAGACAGAGACAGAGACAGAGAGAGACCCATACCCTTAGAGCAGACATCATGGTCTTGACAATACTGGATACCCAGGGTGACTCTCAGACACTGAGAGCAACAGGAGAATGTTATCACTTTCAGTATAGGAGCTATGTGAAAGCTAGGGAGAGTTCAGAATTTCTTTTCAGTGAGGAGAATTAGGGGGATGTGTGGGGTTAATTGCATAGCCGTGGGAGACACACAAACACAGACCAGTAAGCGCCTCTGAACATTCTGGGATTGTTATTATTAATTCACATCCGCATTCATGTAGCATATTTGTCTGCATTGTGAGAAGCAGGCATTATAATTGTGCTCATGGTCTGGTTTTACATAGAAAATCTGTCACTAGTGCTCAGAGCTGATGTGAGCAGGTTACATAGACTCGTGACCTACAGAACTTCTTTTCAATGTCCTGTTCAGTGCTCCAATTGTCCTCAGAGAACGGGGTCATTTGACCCCTTTGTATCACCGTCCTTCTGTTCTAAGAATTCCTGGCTCAGGAAATGTTGTCCAGTATTTACTGGAAATCAGAAACTGTTAGTCCCTAAGGTATTCAATGATAAAAGCTAAGTAATCCGCGTGCACTAAGAAAACGCATCCCAGGGCACAACTGACTGTATTCTCAACATCATATCTTAGTGATAATTTCATGAGATGGTGATGATGATGATGATTCTTAGACATGGTCTCACTCTGTAAAGCAGGCTGGCCTGGAGCTCATAGGGATCTGCCTGCCTCCACCTTCGGGGTGCTGTGATTAAAGAGATTATTTTATTTAATTTATAATTATGTATATTTATGTAAATCATTTTACAGTCTTATATTTTTTATTGAATTACTTATTTACAACTTATAGTCCAGCTACTCAGGTATTTAATTTTCCTGTTGCTGAATGTGTGTGTGTGTGTGTGTGTGTATTTGTACATTCTTAATTTTACTTCATTAATCAGATTTTTTTAGCAGGTGTTTTTCAAAAGAAAATACTAATCCACAGCAGTAGCCATTGATGGAAAAATAATTTCAAATATTTGAAAAATGTTTCCCACTTTCTTATCATCATAGCAGTTTCCTTTTTGTGTTTTTAATTAGTTGGAACTTCATGTTGTATATTTTCATCACTCTCTAATACTCCCCCGACCCTATTCAGCTCTTTCTCCACCTTCCTCGCCACCCAACTTCATGTTCTTTCTATTGAAAAGACAAACCAAACCCAAACAAAACACAAAAAAGACAGAGTCCAACCTGTGTTGGCCAACAACTGAGCACCGTGCAGTTCTCTGCTTTGTATCGCTGGTCTATATTACTTAGTGTGTGTATTTCAAGATGTAATTCTCTCACAGATGTATTGCTCTTTCTTATCTCTTCCATAAAATCTTAGGCCAAATTTTCTGTGTTGCCCTCTTACCAACACTTTTCACATCCCTTTGACTTAATTCTTCTTTCTGAATTTTTGAGGTTGGAAAAGTTTGTAATCTTGAAATTGAGGGTTTATTACTAACAAAACCATTTGCTGCCATACAGGCCGTCTATGTTTGTCCCAAAAAGTATTGTCTACTGAATGCAATATATAAACTGTTCTTATTATAAACATATTAAAATAGAGC
>NW_026068258.1:33560-79527 GCF_014885135.2 Alexandromys fortis | reverse complement strand
TATCTAGAGTCAGTATTTACCAGGACATTAATTCCCCCTGCAAATATGGAGAAGCCAGGCTCTGTGTCAGTCCAGAGCAAAACTTTCATATGTATGGTTTTGACTTAGAAATCTTCACACTCAAAGAATAAAAGGTAACAAGTCAAATTCTATCAAAAGATTTTTATATTACTTTATTTTATTTTATGAGCATGGCTATGAGGCTTGTCTGTATGTCTGTGTGCCACTTATATACTTAATACCCATGGAGGCAAGAATACAGTGTTAGATTCCCCTGGAAGAGAAGATGCAGACACTTGTAAGCTGTCATGTATGTTCTGGGACTTGAACCTGTGTCCTCTGAATGAATACCCAGTGCTCTTATCTGATAAACCATCTTTCTAGCTCTGAATCAATTGATTTCTTAAGTCAGTGAACCATTATCTCCATGTTAAGGTTACATGAATAAATTAATTCTAACTCATAAGGATTGCAAATTTTATACAGATACTATAAAAACCTTTATTCCTACTTATAATTAAAACTATGAGGTGGAAAAAAAGAATAATTAAAAATTACACTGTGTTTGATCAACTCTGCCATAGTTAATAGTCTCATGTGAGAGAATGTTCTCACTGCCCAAAGCTAAACTTCCTGTCCCTCAATATATAAAATATACAGAGAGGAATACAATTTTTGAAAAAAAATGTTGTAAAGAAAATAATGTGTTGTTCACATTTTTATTTGGCAATCCTGAAAAAACCTTGCTTCCATTTCCTCTTTGTATTTACTAAGACATTGAGAGGAAAGAATTTGCAGACGTCTATCACGGGAAATGAGCAGGAGTAGAGAAGGTGATCCCCTGATTTGATACACGCATTCTGCATTTCTCAACATATGAAAGCTTAATACACAGTATGAAAGAGAGATTGCCCTAGAGATGTTCCAGAACAATCTATCTCATATGTTAACTGTCATTTACTTTCTCCCCAATGGCAGTCCTCATCAGACCATGTCCCTTCAAGATTGTGTCTGTTCTGATGGTTCAGTCTGAGCCATGGAATCAGGAAATCACAGCTGGGGGACAGACTTCATCTTGGTGGGTCTTTTCCAGTATGGCCAGATGGACGCTCTCCTCTTCACAGTCATCGCCATCCTCTTTGCAGTAGCTCTGCTAGGCAACATCACACTGGTCCTCCTCATCAGGCTGGACCGGAGACTCCACACCCCCATGTACTTCCTCCTCAGCCAGCTCTCCATCATCGACATGATGTACATCTCTACCACCGTGCCCAAGATGGCTGCTAACTTCCTGTCAGACACCAATATCATTTCCTTTCTGGGTTGTGAGATTCAAGCTTTTATGTTTATGATCCTGGCTGGCTCTGAAGCCCTGTTGCTGGGCTTCATGTCCTATGACAGGTACATAGCCATCTGCCGGCCCCTGCACTACCCTGTGCTCATGAGCAGGAAGATCTGCTGCTCCATGGTCTCCTGTGCCTGGAGCAGCAGCTCCTTCAATGCTTTAGTGCACATGTTGTATACATTCCATCTTCCATTCTGTGGATCTCGTATTGTTAACCACTTCTTCTGTGAGCTTCCATCTCTCCTGCCATTGGTGTGTGAAGACACATCCCAATATGAGCACACAATCCTCATGTGTAGTCTTATCATTCTGCTGCTCCCCTTCCTGGCCATTCTAGCTTCCTATGCTCGTGTGTTGGTGGTTGTATTTCAGATGCGCTCAGGGAAAGGGCAGAGTAGAGCCATGTCAACCTGCTCCTCCCACCTGACTGTGGCCAGCATGTTCTATGCCACAGGTCTCTCCACCTACACCCAGCCAAATTCCCTACATTCTGCTGCAAGGGACAAAGTGCTGGCTGTGTTTTACTCAATTGTCACTCCAGTTCTCAACCCATTTATCTACAGCCTGCGTAACAAGGAAGTCATGGGGGCCCTAAGGAGACAGTTGGGATGATGGATATTGGAACAAAAATTATGAATTTGGGTCACCTTGTGGACTGCTCTAAAAGCTGGTATTGAACACTATCTGGGAAGACGACAGAATTGATATTCCAGGGGAAGTTCATCTAGTTGTCTAACTAAACCAACAAGAGCAGGAAACATTGTCCTTCCATTGTCACATGGAGTTGATGGTTTGAATCTGAATGTTGGCTCTGAGGGAGATCAAGGGCTTTGTCCTTGTCCCTGAGATCTCTGGCTGCCTGTCATCCTGGGTTGCTTTCCACAGAACTTTATCACCTTCTGCCGTGATGCAAGGCACCGTGTCTTCTCAGACTGTGTGAGTCAGTATAGTCGCCTTCTATTCATGTGCCCACCTCTTGTTCTGGAAGCTCTTCCTGCAGTTTATGAGGACAGCTGTATGTGCACAGAGCCTTTACATAAACCTAGAATAAATTTTGTAAGATACAACTATTATTTAAGAGTGTGTATCTGTTTTGATGCTATGATATATCATAAGGACCATTCTAAAAGAAATAGGAAAGGAGGTAGGTTATTGTTTCCTTTGATACTTGTGTGACTATTCCCATGTAAATAAGGTTTGCTGGCTCTCCTAAGCTGTTTAGTGATGTCTCACCAACCCCCCCTTTATTAATACCTTTCTCCAAAATTCAATAATAGCTTGGTAACAGGCATATTAATGGATCTGTCTTTCAGCACAGACTCTGTCTTTCCACAAAAACTTTATGTTGATTTTCCAGCATCGTGCTAGCCTATGAGAAGTACATTAGGACAAAGGAACCCAGAATGCTTCTGCCATAAAAGATTTCTGTGTTTTGTTCATGGTTAATATACAATGAATGTTCAGAAAGTCAATGTTATTTCAAGGGAATTTCTGGAATATTCCTTTTAGCAATAAAATTTATTTTTTTATGGTGCATTTCTTTATACTCTTGGCAATCCTGGAAGTCCTTATGTGGACCAGAATTGCCTCAATCTCACAGAAACTCTCCTACCTCTGCCTCACAAGTTCTAGGATTAAAGATGAGAGCCAATGTGCACAGGTTTGGTTTTATGCATTTTGCTGTTGATTTACAAGCACTGACTTTTTTTTCTTTAATTTGAAGTTACACAAGCTTATGAGTCACCATGTGGATGTTGGAAATTGAACCCAGGTCATCTGGATGAGCAATCAGTGATTTCAACTGCTGATCAGTTTATCCACTGCCTCCACATTCTTAAAATATTCACATTTTTGTCATGAAACTTAATAATCAATAAATAGAAGCATCCATTCACCTAAGTACGAGTATAAGTAACTTTATAATTCTCAATTCTGAAGCATAAATGTTGTGAGGCTAGAGAGGTGGCATGGCCATTAATGGTACTGGCTGCTCTTCTAGAGGACCTGAGTTCAGTTCTTGGTACCAATGTGAGGCAGCTCACAACTATCTCTAACTTTGATTCCAGGGTGTTCAAAGTCTCTAGTCTCCAGAGCACTGACGTGCACAAATCCACACCCATACTTATACATTATTATGTATATGATTTAAAATTTTGAAGGTTCATTATTGCTTCTTTGTTACTGAAGCCAAAAACTAGAGTGTAAGTTTTAATGACCCCAAGAAATACCTCTTTTTGGCTCTAATAAAAATTAATTGCATCCATAAGCATCTCACTTTTATTATTTTATTTTCGTGTAGTTTAATGTCATCCATAGACTCAATCAAAATTGAAAGATTGAAGTTGCTAAGTTTTCTCAAAACTCTCCCCTCATGTAACCCCCATCATTGCAATTTGAGAGTGATCTGTCCCTTTAGATTTCTGCATTGAAATACTCGGTCCTCAGATGGTAACGGTGCTTGGGAACATTTGGAACCCTTGAAACAGGAAAATTCAAAGGAGTAGGTCACAAGGCTGGGTTCTGAGGTTGTGTACCATGGCCATACTTCCTGTTCTGTGCTCTGCTTCCTGAGTACAGATGTAATGTGACCAGCCAACCTTCTGGACATACCACCATGATGTGCCTTTCTGCCACCATGTCTTTCCCAACCTCTGGAGCTGTGACCCAATATACACCCCTGCTCTCTTAAATAACTAGCCATTTCTCTCCTGATTGCCAGTTCCCAATTGACCACTCAGGGACTTAATATTCTTATAAATGCTTTGTCAATTGCTCAGACTTATTACTTGCCAGCTCTGACATAAATGAACCCATTTTTATTAATTTGTGTATTGCTGCGTGGCCCATGGCTTACCAGTAGTACTCTGGTATGTTGTTCCTTAGAGTCTGCCATCTCTCAGACTCTGCCCTTCTTCTCCTATATTTCTTCTTAAATTTTCCACCTGTTTCTATCTCCTTTGTCATAGGCCAAAGCAGCTTTATTTATCAAGCAATGAAAGCAACTCATAGTCACAGTGTACAGGAACATCATCCCACAGCATCTTCCCTTTTTTTCCTAATCAAAAAGGAAAGTATTTATTTTAACATAATTAAATTATCTAAATGAAAGAGTTATCAAGCAAGAATCAGTTGCACTATCTAGTCTATTTGTGTTTTGCAAAAGTAAAAAAAAATGCTCTATCATCTATCCTATCTCAGTGAGTCTAAAGCTTCATATCTATCATTGTCATCAGAGAGTCCAGTTTTATACCATGCTTTTTCATTCCCAGTCCAGCTGGCCTTGGTGAGCTCCCAATAGATCAGCCCCACTGTCTCAGTGGGTGGGTGCACCCCTCGTGGTCCTGACTTCCTTGCTGTTTATGTTTTTTATATTTCATTTTTTCTATGTATATTTAAAATCATGTATCTAAATTCCATTAATTTCCCTATCCTTTACTCTACATACCCCCAATAATACAAAATTTAAGTGAAAAAGATGAAAAAATAAAAAATAAATAAATAAAAATGCAGTCCAAAGAGTTTAAACTTTCATCATGGAACCTGCAGAATGAAGCTGTGAGTCACACTGTGAATCCCTTGGTCCATAAATCTTTACTTGCAAGTGTTCACTGCAAGAAGTCATTGGTCTGGTTCGAGGTTTCTGCTACCCTATCAACACCGAGTACACGTTGGGGTCCTTCTGGATGTCCTGTATTTCCCAGTGTTCTGGAGACCCTGTAGCTCTGGGTCTGAAGGTCAGGGCCTCTCAAGGGCTCAAGCCGATCATAGATGGGGTAGAAGACAAGGAGGGCCATGTCATATCCTTGGGTCTGGGGTGGGCAGCTGTGCTCTCATCAACAGGGTGGTCTCAGCTGTGCAGCCCAGACAGCGTGCAGGGAAAGCTTTCCCATGAGTTGCTGCTGGTCAAGGGTTCAGCTACCTCTCCACCGCTTATGTTCCCTTTCTCTCTTCTTCTGATACACCTCTTTCCACAGGACCTGAGCCATTCTGACTTTCTCTCCCATGAACCACCATTCCACACCTCTGCTCATACCAATATTGTCCCACTGGCTGGTTCTGCTAGGTACCAGGTGGCCCTCCCCTTCCCCAGCCTGGAGTGGACAGCCCAAGAGCTGCGTGGAGGTTTACTTGTCACATACAGGTTGTCTTGATAGTGTGCTAGGCCAGACTACCTCTTCACTAAGAGATCAGCTCAGTGCCAAATGGTCAAATGCCATTGGCTCCTGACTGGTGAGTTAGGCTGCATGGCACAGGTTGAAGGGTTTCTCTGGACTCCGGTCATGGGTCCAGGTTAGAATGTACACGCCATGGCTGGTTAGGTCACACACATCCCAACTGCATAGTGCTCGAGAAGGGGGTTTCTCCTATTTTTCTCTTTCTTAAGATGGGATCCAAACTATGTATTTTCACATTCTAGAAATATCCTCAGCATAGAATCCCTACCCAAACTCTTTGCCACCATTCACAGAAAATTGGAAGATTCCTGCCATTGATACCTTTATAAAGTATTATTTAGAAACTGGAAAACAGCCAAAACTAATTAATACCATGTGTTATAGCGAAGGAAAGGAAATAGAAATCATGTTTATTGGCTAGGAGCATAGGAACCAGCTGCCTAAAAGGCAAGTTGTTGAATCCACATCAACTACCTCTGGATGCCAATTCCAGTCGCCACTCTGCCCGAGCCTTCCACTCTTTCTCCTTTTCCCCCTGAGTAAAGAGCTCAAGGATTTCACCTCAGTGTGCAAGGAAATTCATTCTACTCAATCTCACAGCAATCCCCCTGAATAAACACTGCTACTATAGAAAGACATTAAGTGGGAACTTGGCCACAGTCTAGATTCTCTCCATGAGGTGAGATGACATATTAGCACATTTGAATGTACCTGGAGCTTTCAGAAATAAAGTCAACTTCAGGCATCAAGATTGTTTTCAGGGTCGGAGGTTACAATATCTGAAACACACCAAAGCCTTGATTATTCAACTCCTTGGAATATCACATTGTTACTTTGTGTTGTTTTCCAAAGGTCTACATATTTCCGTTTGTTACTTATGAGCAGCTGAGTCTCTCACATGAACATCAAAACCAGAACCAGCTTTTCCACTTCCAACTGTGACTATTTGTGATGTAAACAAATACTTTGAGAATTGATTATGAATGCTATTTTAAATGCTTTCCTGATAGGAACTGCAGATACCAGCTCTAATGAGTTGTCTTTTGTACACGGTGTGTTTAATTGTGGTCAAGAGAATAGTGTTCCCAGAAGGGCTGAGACAGATGCTGTGTTGAGTTCCACCCTTGATTAGGAAGCCAGACCATTGGAGCCACTAAAGCACCTGAGAGGATGAGGATAACGGCAGCATTGTGTAGAGTTCCACTCTCCACTGAAGATTTTAGTGCGGACTGAAGGTTTATTTAGATAAGACAAAAGCAACAACTTCTGAATTCATAGTGCAGTCATAGTTCCTAAAATATGGTTGAGATTAAAGACTATAGCAGCTTAGCCTTTCCTCTTCAGAAGATGCAGCTCAGGAGAATCTGTCCCTCAGAGCACATCACTTGCCTTTCCTATGTTTCTTTTGTAAAAATAATCACATGTCATAATTGAATATAAAAGTTCCTTAGGAATTCACAGCTGTGCTCTCTAGTGTCCATCTCTAGGTGGGGGCAAAGTGTCAGGAGCTCTTCTGTGTCTGCTTTTGTAGGTCTGTTTCCATGAGAAAAGGTATATGTCCAACAAAGTGGCTAGATTTACCATAGTTTAGTTATTATTGAATTAGTTTTTCAATGAAATGACAGACAGTCCGTGTCTAGACATCTGGAGAAAGAGCCCATCCACATCCACATTCCCCATGTTCAAGGCGCAGGTGGGTGGAGTGCAGAAGGTTGGTTCACGCACGTTTCCTCAGCTGTCAGAGAGCTGCATGGCCAGTGAAGTCCTGAGGTGAAGCTGAACTCGTGGAGAATTGTTGAGACACAACCAGCCCTGCCTGCTGGTTCAGGTACGTCCATCAAGCATCAATCTGCACAGAACACTGCATCCTTTTCTTGTAGGCTCATGTTCTGATGTAGATTTATTCCAGGCTAGAAGCGTTTCCAGGCATTGCTCTAAAAGCCTCTATGTTATTGAGGTATGTGCTTGAGTCACACAGTGCTCTGGAGTGCAGCCTCTCACAGTTGTGGGGACAAAGGCTGGGCTCAGTGTCCCAGCATGGGAGCATAGGTGTGGTCCTGCAGTGACTTCTCTACCTGAGGGAGCAGGACCAGCAGAGTCACATTCTGTCTTTGGAAAGAAAGCACACCTCTTTCTCGTTTTCACCTTCTCAAGGGAAATAGCCACTTCTAAAACACAGTTATAAAGTAGCAACTAAAATAATTTCATGGTTGGGGTGGGAGTCATCACAAGATGAGGAAGTGTATAAAAAGGTCGAAGCCTTAGGGAGGTTGAGAACCACTGCTTTAGAGCATGAAAGACCTGCTGTGCTGAGTGTGAATAGCACTCCTGATGACCCAAGCCAGAGCACACTTGGGCACTGTGGTGCAGCCTCTGATCCCAGCACTCAAAAAGAGCAGGCAAGAGGATGGCAGATTCAAGACATGTGAGGCTCAAAGATCAAGATCCTGTCCAGCCTGGGTTACAGGGCAGGACTCTGTGTCAGAAAACAAGGTCTAATGCTGCAAAGCACTTGGCTAGGCTGTTAAGAGCTCTGAGTTAATGTCCCAGTAACACATAAACACACACACACAGAGAGAGAGAGAGAGAGAGAGAGAGAGAGAGAGAGAGAGAGAGAGAGAGAAGGTCTATTACTAACAAAAGCATCTGCTACCATAGAGTCAATCTATGGTATCAAGAAGTATATCAAGAAGTATTGTCTGGTGAAAGTAACATATGTGCTTTTTACAACCATATTAAATTAGAGCCTACCTATCACCAGGTGTGTATTAATAATGTGAAATGGTTTAGGCTACTGCAAATGCAAAAAATGCCAGATAAAATTCTGGTACTGTGATAATTCTAACTCAATCAGTCAGCCAATTTAATGTTTGTAAGGATTTTTTTACTTTTTAATTTCAAATTGTAAAATGCTTCAGTCTCATAGTAAGCACTCCATAATCTTTGTGTCTCAGTAATGATACTCTGTGGTCAGTCAAGGTCAAAAAAAATGCCAAGAAACATAGAGTTATTTCAGACCATTGCACCAAGTATTTAGAACCAGTATTTACAAGGGCTTGAGTCCCCGTGCTGATATGGAGAACCAGGTTCCGTGTCAGCCCACAGAAAACGTTGCACAGTATATCAAAGAGTAAAAAATACTAGTCAAATTAAATCAGTTGGTTTTTATTTTATGTACACTGGTGCTTGCCTGTATGTATGTCTTTGCAACACTTATATATTTGGTACCCATGAAGGCCAGAATAGATAGAGTATTGGACTCCCATGAAACAAAACACGCAGACAGTTATGAGCTGTCATGTGTGTTCTTGGACTTCAACCTGTGTCCTCTGAAAGAACAGCCAGTGTTCTTATTTGCCATCTTTCCAGCTCCAACTAAGTGATTTCTTAAGCCATTGTAATTTTTCTCCATGTTAAGTTTATATGAATAAGTTAATTCTAATTCATAAGGATTGCAAACTTCTATGTGGATACTGCAAAAATCTTAATTGCTACATATAATTAAAACTAAAGGTGGAATAAAGAATCATTAACAATTACACTATATTTGATCAATTCTGACATAATAAATTAATCACAAAAGTGAGAGATTGCTTAATTGCCAAAAACCTAAATTTCAGCCCATCAAAGACTCTATTCAAAAGATTAAACTTTTGAAAACAAAAAAGTAAACAAAATAATTTGTTCTTAACACATTTATTCTGCAATCCTGTAAAATCTCTCCTCCCACATCCCTTTTGTATTAATTTTGTATTTTTATAGTTTGTCTTTGTATTTCACCAAGATATTGAGATGGAAGACTCTTGAAGCGTCAAATCATGTAAAATGAGTAGGAGTAGGGAAGGTGATCCCCTGATTTGATGCATGCATTCTGTATTTTTACAACATATGAAAGCTTAATACACAGTATAAAAGAGAGATTGCCTAGAGCTATTACAGAACAATGTATCTATATGGTAACTGTCATTTGCTTTCTCCCCAATGGCAGTCCTCATCAGACCATGTCCCTTCCAGATTGTGTCTGCTCTGATGGTTCAGTCTGAGCCATGGAATCTGGAAATCACAGCTGGGGGACAGACTTCATCTTGGTGGGTCTTTTCCAGTATGGCCAGATGGATGCTCTCCTCTTCACAGTCATCGCCATCCTCTTTGCAGTAGCTCTTCTAGGCAACATCACACTGGTTCTCCTCATCAGGCTGGACCGGAGACTCCACACCCCCATGTACTTCCTCCTCAGCCAGCTCTCCATCATCGACATGATGTACATCTCTACCACTGTGCCCAAGATGGCGGCTAACTTCCTGTCAGACACCAACACCATTTCTTTTCTGGGCTGTAAGATCCAAACCTTTGTGTTTTTGACCCTGGGTGGCTCTGAAGCCCTGCTGCTGGGCTTCATGTCCTATGACAGGTACATAGCCATCTGCCGGCCCCTGCACTACCCTGTACTCATGAGCAGGAAGATCTGCTGCTCCATGGTCTCCTGTGCCTGGAGCAGCAGCTCCTTCAATGCTTTAATCCACACGCTGTATGTGTTTCAACTTCCATTCTGTAGGTCCAGGAAGGTTAACCACTTCTTCTGTGAGGTGCCATCTCTCCTACCATTGGTGTGTGAAGACACATCCCAATATGAGCACACAGTCCTCATGAGTGGCCTTGTCATTTTGCTGCTCCCCTTCCTGGCCATTCTAGCTTCCTATGCTCGTGTGTTGGTTGTTGTATTCCAGATGCGCTCAGGGAAAGGGCAGAGTAGAGCCCTGTCCACCTGCTCCTCGCACCTGACTGTGGCCAGCCTGTTCTACTTTACCACTCTCTGTACTTACACTCAGCCACACTCCCTGCATTCTCCTTCAAGGGACAAGGTGCTGGCTGTGCTTTACTCAATTGTCACTCCTGTTCTCAACCCCTTTATCTACAGCCTGCGTAACAAAGAAGTCATGGGGGCTCTGAGGAGACAGTTGGGATGATGGATATTGGGACAGAAAACATGGCTTTGGGTCACCTTGTGGACTGATCTAAAAGCTGGTCTTAACATTAACTGGGAAGCAGGCAGGATTGATATTCCAGTGGATGCTCATCAGGTTGTCTAACTAAACCAACAAGAGCAGGAAACTTGGTCCTCTCAGTGTCACATGGAGTTGATGGTTTTAATCTGAATGTTGGCTCTGAGCGAGATCAAGGGCTTTGTCCTTGTCCCTGGAATCTTTGGCTGCCTGTCATCCTGAGTTGCTTTCCACAGAACTTTATCACCTTCTGCCCTGATGCTAGGCACCGTGTCTTCTCAGGCTGTGTGAGTCAGTATAGTCGCCTTCTATTCATGTGCCCACCTCTTGCTCTGGAAGCTCTTCCTGCAGTTTATGAGGACAGCTGTATGTGACAGCTGTATGTGTGCAGAGACTTTCCATAAACCTGGAATATTTTGCTGGGTTTTGTCGGATACAACTATTATTTAAGAGTGTACATCTCTTTTGATAGTATGACATATCTTAAGGACAATTCTCAAAAAAAATAGGGAGGGAGATAAGTTACTGTTTCCTTTGATGCTTGTGTAACTATTCCCATGTAAATAAGGTTTGATTGTTCTCCACGCCATTTAATGATGTCTCACTGACTCCATTTTATTAATACCTTTCTCCAAAATTCATTAATTGCTTGGTAATAGGCATCAACAAAAGATCTGCCTGTCAGCACAGACTCTGTCTCTTTACACAAACTCTTTTATGCTCATTTTCCAGCATCATGCTAGCTTATGAGGGCAAATTGACTCAGAATAGTCCTGCATAGAAGATTTGTGTGTTTTATCCATGGTGAATAGAAAATGAAACTGGAGATCATCAGTGTTACTTCAATGAAATTTCTTGAATATTCCTTTTAATTATATGATTTTTTTTAGTGTGTCCCTTTTTAGTCCTGGCTATTCTGGAGCTCCTATGTGGACCAGAATTGCCTCAAACTCACAGAATCTCTCCTACCTCTGCCTCACAAGTGTTACGATATGAGCCAGTGTGCACAGATTTTGTTCATGGGTTTCTTTCTGTTGCTTTACAATCATTGCCTTTTGTTTTTGTTTTCACTTTAAGTTACACGTGCTTATGAGCTACTTTGTGAATGTTGCGAATTGCACCAGGTCCTCTGGATGAGCAATCAGTGCTCATAACCGCTAATCAGTGTATTCAGTATCTCCTCTTTTTTAAAATATTCAAATCATTGTCATGTAGTTTAATAATCAATAAATAGAAACATCTATTCACTTAAGTACAAGTATAAGTAACATTATAATTCTGTTTTAAAACATATATGTTGTGAGACTACAGAGGTGGCATGGCCATTAATAGAACTGGCTGTTCTTTTGGAGGACATGAGTTCAGTTCCCAGCACCCATGTGAAATAGCTCACATCTGTCTTTAACTTCAATTCCAGGGTGTTCACAGCCTCTAGTTTCCAAGGCACCAACAATGATGTGCACAAGTCCACATCCACACCCACACTTATACATAATTATATATGATAGAAAATTTTAGATGTACATTATTGCTTCATTGTTACTGAAACGAATAACTAGAGTGTAAGTTTTAATGACCCCTAGAAACACCTGTTATTGGCTCTAATAAAAGTTAATTTCCTCCATGAACATCTCACTCCTGTTTTTTATTTTCTTGTAGTCTAATGTTATCCATAGACTCACTCATAACTGAAAAGCTGACATTGCTAAGTATCCTCAGGACTCTCGCTCATGCATCCCATCGTTGCCATTTGAGGGTGATCTGTCCCTACAGAATCCTGCATTGGAATACTCAGTTTCCAGATGGTAATGGTGTTTGGGAAGATTTGGATCCTTACAATATGGAAATTCAATGAAATGGGTCATGAAGGCTGGGCTCTGAGGTTGTGTGCCCTGTCCCTATTTCCTGTTCTGTGTTCTGCTTCCTGAGTACAGATGCAATGTGACCAACCAACCTCATGGCCATAGCACCATGCCTTACCTTTCTGCTGTCATGTCATTCCTAACCTGATGGTCTATATACCTCTGGAACTGTGAGCCAAAAAATATCCCTCCTCCCTTAAATACTTGCCATTTCTCTCCTACTTGCAAGTTCCCAAATAACTGCTCAGAGGTTTAATGTTTCATATAAATGCTTGACCAATTGCTTTGGCTTATTACTTGGTACTTCTTACTTTAAATCAACCCATTTCTATTAATCTGTGTTTGGCTACGTGGCCCATGGCTTACCAGTGTTACTCTGGCATGTTGGCTCCTTGGAGTCTGCCATCTCTCAGACTCTGCCTTTCTCCTATATCTCTGCTTGGATTTCCCCCCTGTCTCTACCTCCCTTGTCATAGGCCAAAGCAGCTTTATTTACCAACCAATGAAAGCAACATATATTCACAGTGTACAGAAAGACCATTCCACTGCATCTCCCCATTTCTGTCTAATCAAAAAAGAAAGTTTTTCATTTTAACATAATAAAACAACATATAAGGAAACAGTTATCAAGCAAGAATCAGTTGCAACATCCAGTCTATTTGTGTTTTGCAAAAGTAAAAAGTACCCTATTATCTATCCTATCTCTGTGAGTCCAAAGCTTCATATCAATCATTTATCATAATTAAGGAAAACTATAATTAAAATTATATTGTCTTCAAAACTATTAAAGTCACCAGAAGTATATAATATTACCTGAGTAAACAGGAAGCGCACTGCAAGAAACTTCCAATTCTCTAGTATAAATAGAAGTGTTCTGCCATGTAATACAGCACTTCAGTCCCAAAGAAACACAGAGAGGCTAATATTAATTAAAAACTATTTGATGTATTAGCTTGGGCTTATTATTAACTAGCTCTTACAACTTAAATTAACCCACAATTCTTATCTATGTTTAGTCATGTGGTTTGATACCTTTTATCAGATAGGCATTCTCATCTTGTTTCCTCTGTATCTGGCTCGTGACTGCATCTCCCCATTTCTCTCTGTCTTTCCTTTGCCCAGAATTCTCTCAGTCTTGTTGCCCTGTCTTTACTTCCTGCCTGGCTAATGGCTAATCAGCATTTTATTAAACCAAAGAGTGACAAATTTTTCAAGTGTGCAAAAGCATCATCCCACAGAACTTGAAAAATGACAAAAACATTTGTTGCCTGGACAGTCACCCAAAGTTCATCTGTAATATTGGATATACATCTGCAGCTTATATGCCTAGAGTATCTGGCTGACTTTTCAGTGAAGCAGGAAATTTGTGGGTATGTCCTGCCTATTTTGGCAGAGCTTGTCAGATGCTTCCCTATGTGTTTTGCAGAATGTCTGACAATTTCTTCTATGAAGCAGGAACCCGAAGGACCATTCTGCACTGTTTTAGCAAACTTTAGTGGTCATTTTTATTTATCAACCCATGAGAGCAACTCATATCCATAGTGTACTGAAAGGTGACCCAACAGTACCCTGAGGCTTCTTTGGGGGGAGGTGTGCTATCATAGCAACAGAGAAGAAATGGACATAAATGTGCGTCTGAATTTGGGATCTTACTATATTTATATCATACCAAATGAACTTTGATGGAGAATATCAGAAATTTACCTGCAGATATTTTCAAAAACAAGTTACACAGGCTGTCCACAATTCCTTTGGAAACAGCCTTTTTTTTTTAGATGATTTTATTTTGATAGAGTGATGTGTTTATTGTCACAAAAGCTTATTGTTTTGGTAGAGGTATAATTTCTTTCTGTGTCTATGTGTCTTTACGTATGAATGTGAGCATGATTAAAGAAATGGNTTATACTATGCACTCACACACAGAAAGAGAGAGAAGGAGAGAGAGAGAGAGAGAGAGAGAATGAATAGTGGAAGGAGCTGTATTTCCTCTATAGTTTTTTTTATCTGGAACATAACCAAATCTGTTTATAACCCCTAGGTTTTCCACATGGTGTGTTGTGGTAATTCTCTAGACCATGTTCTATGTTGTTTTCTGTTTCTGTTTTTTGTTTTAATATTTATTTATTATGTCTGTTCACATGTGTGTCTGAAGGCCAGAAGAGGGCACCAGACTTCATTATAGATGGTTGTGAGCCACCATGTGGTTGCTGGGAATTGAACTCAGGACCTTTGGAAGAGCAGGCAATGCTCTTAACCGCCGAGCCACCTCTCCAGCCCTCTGTTTCTGTTTTTTTGTAGTTCATTTATTCTATGTGTCTTTAAAATCATGTATCTTGATTCCCCTCATTTTGCCATCTCTTAACCTCTGTCCTTCTGCCTCTGCATATCTCTCAAATAATACAAAATTTAAGTGAAAAAAAGAAAAGAGTAAATAAATAGGTAAAAGCACAATAAAGAAGAGAAAAACTTTTAAACTTTCGTCATGAAGGTGCAGAGTGAAATTGTGAGTCACACCATGAAACTCTCTGTCTATAAATCTTTACTTGCAAGTATTCACTGCAGAGTCAATGGTCTGGTTTCAGCTCTCTGGTTTCTGCTACCCTATCAACACTGGGCACCCGTTTGGGTCCTTCTGAATATCCTGTGTTTCCCAGTGTTGTGGAGACCCTGTATCTCTGGGTCTGAAGGTCAGGGCCTTTCAAGTGTTCAAGCCAATCATAGATGGGGTGGAAGATGGGGAGGGCCATGTCATATCCATGGGTCTGGAGTGGGCAGCTGTGCTCTCATCAACAGGGTGGTCTCAGCTGTGCAGCCCAGAAAACGTGCAGGGAAAGCTTTCCCAAGTGTGTCTGCGGGTCAAGGGTTCAGCTCCCTCTCCATCTCTTATGTTCCCTTTCTCTCTTCTTCGGATACACCTCTGTCCACAGGACCTGAGCTGTTCTGACTCTCTCTCCCATGAAACACCATTCCACACCTCTGCTCACACCAACAGTGTCCCACTGGCTGGTTCTGCAAGGTACCAGGTGGACCCATGCCCCAAACCCCCAGCCTAGAGTGGACAGCCCAAGAGCTGCACGGAGGTCTACTTGTCACATACAGGTTGCCCTGGTAGGTGTCAGGCCATGCTACCTCATCACTAAGAGTTTAGCACACTGCCAAATGGCCAGTTGCTTTAGGCTCCTGGCTGTTGCATTTGACTGCATTGGGCAAGGTGAACGGTTTCTCTAGATTCTGGTTGGGAGTCCAGGTTAGAATGTACCAGGCCCGTTGCTGGCTGGGTCCTACACTACCTGGGTGCATGGTGCATGTAGAAAAGTGTTTCTCCTGTTTTCTGTTTCTTAAGATGACATCACAACTATGTATTTATATTTCCACATTCTAGAAATAGTCTCAGCATAGAATTCCTACAAAACCTCTTGGTCAGCACTCACAGAAAACTGGAAGATTCTTGGCATTGACACCTTTATTATTTAGAAAATGGAAAATAGCCCAAACTAATTAATAGCATGCATTATAGTGAAGGAAAGGAGATGGAAATCATGTGTACCGGCTAGGAGCATAGGAAGCAGTTGCCTAGGAGACAAGTTGCTGAACCCACATCAGCTTCCTCTGAATGCCAATTCCAATCGACACAGTGCCCACACCTCCCACTCTTTCTTCCCCCCCCCCCATCAAAGGACACAAGGATTTTATCTCAGTGTGCAAGGAAATTCATTCTACTCAATCTCACAGCAATTCCTGAATAAACGCTGTCAGTACAGGAAGAGATTAAGTGGGCACATGGCCACAATTTAAATTCTCTCCATGGGGTGAGATGAGGTATTAGCACATTTGAATGTACCTGGAGCTTTCAGAAATAAAAGTCTACTTCAGGCAACAAGATGTTTTTCAGGGTCTGATGTTACAATAACATTGTTACTTTGTGTTATTTTCCAAAGGTCTACGTATTTCAGTTTGCTACTTATGAGCAGCTGAGGCTCTCACGTGAACATCAAAACCAGAACCAGCTTTTCCACTTCACATTGTGACTATTTGTAATGTAAACAAATACTTTGAGAATTGATTACAAAAGCTATTTTAAATGCTTTCCTGAAATGAAATGTAGACACCAGCTCTAATGAGACACATCTTTTGTACATGGTGTGTTTAATTGTGGTCAAGAGACTCATATTCCCAGAAGGGCTGAGACAGAAACCCTGTGAGTTCCACCATTGATTAAGAAGCCAGACCATTGGAGACACTAAAGCACCTGAGAGGAGGAAGAAAAATACAGAGTTCTGTATAAGTTCTACTTTCCACTGAAGTTTTTAGTGATGACTGATGGTTTATTTCAGTAAGGCTTAAGAAGCAATTTCCATGTTCATAGACTGGTCATAGTTCCTAAAATATGGTTGAAATTCGAGGCTCTATAACTTAGGCTTTCCTCCTCAAAAGACTCAGTTCGTAGATCAGAGCACTTAAGTATCTCTCCAATGTCTTTTTTATAAAATTAATCAGATGTATCATAATTGCATATAAAAGTTCCGTGAGGAAGTAATGGCTGTGCTCTCTAGTGCCCGTCTCTAGGTGGGGGCAAAGTGTCAGGAGCTCTTCTGTGTCTGATTTGCCGGTCTGTTTTCCTGTTACCATCACAGAGAAATGGTTTATGTCCAACAAAGTGGCTAGATGTACCATAGTTGAGTTATTATTGAATTAGTTTTTCAATGAAATGACAGACAGTCTGTGTCTAGACATCTGGAGAAAGAGCCCATCCACATCCACATTCCCCATGTTCAAGGCGCAGGTGGGTGGAGTGCAGAAGGTTGGTTCACGCACGTTTCCTCAGCTGTCAGAGAGCTGCATGGCCAGTGAAGTCCTGAGGTGAACCTGAACTCGTGGAGAATTGTTGAGACACAACCAGCCCTGCCTGCTGGTTCAGGTACGTCCATCAGGCATCAATCTGCACAGAACACTGCATCCTTTTCTTGTAGGCTCATGTTCTGATGTAGATTTACTCCAGGCTAGAAGTGTTTCCAGGCATTGATTTAAGAACACCTGTGTTATTGAGGTGTGTGCTTGAGTCACACAGTGCTCTGGAGTGCAGCATCTCACCATTGTAGGGACAAAGGCTGGGCTCAGTGTCCCAGCATGGGAGCACAGGTGTGGTCCTGCAGTGACTTCTCTACCTGAGGGAGAAGGACCAGCAGAGTCACATTCTGTCTTCGGGAAGGAAGCACGCCTCTTTCTCGTTTTCACCTACTCAAGGGAAATATCCACTTCTGAGTCATGTCGGATTTGGGATAGCATGAAGTTCAAGCCATTAACATCTGGAGGGGAGGGTTAATGATCCCTCCTGCTGTTGCTGCTGCTCCTGCTGCTGCTGCTGTGGCTGTTGGTGGTAGTGACTATGTTTCTTCTTTAGAGGTAGAGAAACCTGACTAGGTGATTTCCAATACACTGAAAAAAATCCTGCTCTCATATGTGGTAAAAGGAAGAGAACAGCAGATGGGGCTTTTCCAGCTCCAAAGACTTTAGAACATCTGTTCTCAACCTGTGGGTTATGACCCCAAAGACTCTCGGAAAACACAGATACAAAACCTTAGGGTTTGCATCATTAGCAAAATTACACTTATTAAGTAGGAACTAAAATAATTTTGTGATTCGGGGAGGGGGTCACCACAAGATGAGGAAATATGTAAATGGTCGAAGCCCTAGGGAGGTTGAGAACCACTGCTTTAGAGCATGAAAGGGCTGCTGGGCTGACTGTAAATAGCACTCCTGATGACCCAAGGTCAGAGCACACTTGGGCACTGTGGTGCAGCCTCTGATCCCAGCACTCAAAAAGAGCAGGCAAGAGGATGGCAGGTTCAAGACATGTGAGGCTCAAAGATCAAGATCCTGTCCAGCCTGGGTTACAAGGCAGGACTCTGTGTCAGAAAACAAGGTCTGATGCTGCAAAGCACTTGATTTTCTGTGTTTTTATTTACTGTTTGGAATTTCAGGCTTTCATCATTTTCTTTCAACTCCCCCAACCCTCTTCTCCTCTTTTGCTACCTTCCTAGCTACTCACCTTCATGTTCTTCCTATTGAAAAGAAAATTCAAGCCCAGACAAAACACAATAAAAGGCAGAGTCCAACCTTTGTTGGCCAACAACTCCAAGCACTGGGCAGCTCTCTGTGCCCTCTATAGCAGCGGGGCACTATACTATGACGTCATAACTCACATGGTCTGTATGCCTTAGTGTGTGTATTTCAGGATGGAATTCTCTCTCATAGCTGTATTACTCTTTTTAAAAATCTCTTCCATACAATCTTATGCCAATTTTTCTGTGTTAGCATCTTGCCAACCCTTTACGGTCCCTTTACATTGCTTTTTTTTTCTGAATTTTTACAAGTTTTTAACATCATGTTGGGAAATTTGTAACCTTGAAGTTGAGGGTCCATTACTTACAAAAGCATCTGCTGCCATAGAATCCGTCTGTGTGAATTCCAAGAAGTATTGTCTAGTGAAAGGAACATATGTGCTGTTCTAATACAACCATATTACAATAGAGACTACCTATCACTAGATGTGTATTAATAATATGGAGTGGTTTACGCTACTGCAAATGCAAAAAAAAAATGCCAGATAAAATTCTGCTACTGTCCAGTTTGATCCCATGATCATTCAGACCCAGTTCCCCTGGATTTGGTGAGCTCCCATTAGCCCAGGCACACTGTATCAGTGGGTGGACCAACACTTAGTGGTCCTGACTTTCTTGCTCATATTCTCCCTCATTCATTCTTCAACTGGACCTTGGGAGCTCAGTCCAGTGCCCCCATGTGGGTCTCTGTCTCTATCTCCATCCATTTCCAGAAGGTTCTATGGTGATATTCAAGATAGTCATCAGTCTGACTACGGGACAAGGCCAGTTCAGGCACCCTCTCCTCCACTGCCCAGGGTCCTAGCTGGGTCATCCCGTGGATTCCTGGGAACCCCTCCAGAGCCAAGCCTCTTGCCCACCCCAAAATGACTCCTTCAATTAAGATATCTCCTTCCCTGCTCCCATATCCGTCCTCCTCCATCTCAGCCATCCCACTCCCCCAAGCTCTACCCAACCCTCCCCTTCTCTCTCTCTCCCCATCTCCCCTTTCCCGCACCCCACCCTCATGCTCCCAACTTTTGGGGCAGACTGAAAAGCCAATGATATTGGTGCTTGGATTTGTCTCTACTGCATGCACTGGCTTTTTGGGATCCTGTTCTCTTTGGATGCATAGTTTCCTGAGCCTGGATGTAGCGGGGAGGACCTTGAACTTCCCACAGGGCAGGGTACCTTGCCCTCTCTTAGGAATGGAGAGGGGAGGAGGGGGGGTTGGGGGGGGAATGGGTGGGAAGTGGGAGGAGGGGTGAAAGTGGAAATTTTGATTGGTATTATTTATAAAGTAATAAAAAGTAAAAATAAATCAGCCTTATTTCAAAAAGAAAACTTAGGTCTTGTCAGGTTCTCTCCATCACACAGAACCTTAAACATAAAGTGTTTATTATTGCTCCTTCGTCAACAAAATTTGATCTGAAGAGCACAAAGGTTCTGATCCCACTGATTTGTTTAAAGATTTTTAAGCTTAAAGCCATTATTGCTGAATTCTTTAACAAGCAGAAAATGGTGAAGTAGATTGAAAGGGATAATATTTTAAGTACTTTAAGAAAGGTAAGATCAGAGAAGTACAGTATCTTCTGACATTTGTGCATTTATCCAGAGGGTTCAGTACATATCCATAACAATCAAAAGTCTAATAAACTTACAGTTACTACCAGAAAAAATTCTGCTACTGTGATAATTCTAACTCAACCAGTCAGCCGTATAATGTTTGTAAAGACATTTTTCACTTTTCAATTTCAAAACTGTGAAATGCTTTAGTCTCATAGTAGTCACTGACTCATCTTTGTGTCTCAGCAATGATCTCTCTGTGGTCAGTCAAGGTCAAACAAATGCCAAGAAATGTAGAACTATTTCAGACGTTTCACCAGGTATTTAGAACCAGTGTTTACCAGGGCTTGAGTCCCTATGCAGATATGGAGAAGTGAGGCTGTGTGTCAGCCCACAGTAAATATTACATGGTTCCTCAAAGAAGAAAAAAATACAAAATCAAATTCAATCAGTAAATTTTTATTTTACTTTTTTAAATTTTACGTGCATGGCTGCTTGCCTTGAATGTATGTCTGTGAAACATTTGTATACCTGGAACCCATGGAGGCCAAAATAGAGTATTGGATTCCCCTGAATCAAAAGTCGCAGACAGTTGTGACCTGTCATGTGTGTTCTGGGACTTCAACCTGTGTCCTCTGAAAGAACAGCCAGTTCTCTCATCTGCTGAGCCATCTTTCCAGCTCCAACTAAGTGATTTCTTAAGCCATTGTACCTTTTTCTCCACATTAATCTTACATGAATAAGTTAATTCTAATTCATAAGGATTGCAAACTTCTATGCAGATACGGCAGAAACCTTAATCCCTACATATAATTAAAACTGAAAGGTGGAATAAAGCATCAAAAAATTACACTATATTTGCTCAATTCTAACATAGTAAATTAGTCCCAAAAGTGAGAGAATGTTTTCATTGCCAAAAACCTAAGTTTAGCCCATCAAAATAGAGAATCTTATGAGAAGAGTAAAAAAATGTAAAACAAAGTAAATAAGCAAAATAAGTTGTAGTGCACATGTTTATCCTGCAATCCTGAAAAATCTCTCCTCCCACTTCCCCTTTGTATTAATTTTGTATTTTTATCCTTGTATTTGTATTCAAGACTATAAGAGAAAAGAATCTGCAGACTTCAATCATGGGAAATGAACAGGAGTAGGGAAGGTGATCCCCTGATTTGATGATTCATTCCGCATTTCTCAACATATGAAATTTTAATACACAGGATGGAAGAGAGATTGCCCTAGAGCTATTCCAGAACAATCTGTCTCATATGTTAACTGTCATTTGTTTTCTCCCCAAGGGCAGTCCTCATCAGACCATGTCCCTTCTAGATTGTGTCTGTTCTGATGGTTCAGTCTGAGCCATGGAAACGGGAAATCACAGCTGGGGGACAGACTTCATCTTGGTGGGTCTTTTCCAGTATGGCCAGATGGACGCTCTCCTCTTCACAGTCATCGCCATCCTCTTTGCAGTAGCTCTTCTAGGCAACATCACACTGGTCCTCCTCATCAGGCTGGACCGGAGACTCCACACCCCCATGTACTTCCTCCTCAGCCAGCTCTCCATCATCGACATGATGTACATCTCTACCACCGTGCCCAAGATGGCGGCTAACTTCCTGTCAGACACCAACACCATTTCCTTTCTGGGTTGTGAGATTCAAGCCTTTGTGTTTCTGAGTTTGGGTGGCTCTGAAGCCCTGCTACTGGGCTTCATGTCCTATGACAGGTACATAGCCATCTGCCGGCCCCTGCACTACCCTGTGCTCATGAGCAGGAAGATCTGCTGCTCCATGGTCTCCTGTGTCTGGAGCAGCAGCTCTTTCAATGCTTTAGTTCACGTGCTGTATGCATTTCAACTTCCATTCTGTGGATCTCGGATTGTTAACCACTTCTTCTGTGAGGTGCCATCTCTCCTGCCATTGGTGTGTGAAGACACATCCCAATATGAGCACACAATCCTCATGAGTGGCCTTGTCATTCTGCTGCTCCCCTTCCTGGCCATTCTAGCTTCCTATGCTCGTGTGTTGGTTGTGGTGTTCCAGATGCGCTCAGGGAAAGGACAGAGTAGAGCCATGTCCACCTGCTCCTCCCACTTGACTGTGGCCAGTATGTTCTACGTTACCACTCTCTCCACCTACACCCAGCCACATTCCCTGCATTCTCCTTCAAGGGACAAGGTGCTGGCTGTGCTTTACTCAATTGTCACTCCAGTTCTCAACCCCTTTATCTACAGCCTGCGTAACAAGGAAGTCATGGGGGCCCTAAGGAGACAGATGGGTTGATGGATGTTGGGGCTAATAATCTGGTTTTGCAATGCCTGCTGGACAGAATATTGTAAAGCTGGTCATGGAAAGAGTCTATGTGGGTGTAAAGATCGGTGTTTGTTCTATAAAGGCAGCAGAGAGACTGTATTTTCAAGCTTCTATATCTACAGAAGCCACAGGGCAGAATTTTGCCCTCTAAGTGGTACCATGATGCTGATGTTTTGAAAAGTCCTATCCGGTATCCTGAAATACAATCCATAGGAAATAGTGTCTACCTAAGCTTTCAATATAACAGTAATTTACATAGTGCCTTAAGTCTGACACAGAGAATATCCTGGCATCTGCTCACTCCACTACTCTATCAGGGGACCTTTCATATGTGATTATTTCTTCAAGGGCCTCCAGCAAAGCAAAGAGTCAAATCAAGACTATGTGGGCAGAACTAAAATAGAGGCTAATTCTGTATTTAAGAAGGAACTAGCTCAGAAGCATTAGGCCACGAGAGAAGTGACCTTCCTAGGACAGTTGCACAGCAGAGCCTCTCCAGCACTTGTAAAGAAAGCAGTCTTGGCGACAGAGGATCTAGAGGCTTCCTTTCTCCATCACAGTTGTCTTTCTCAGCCTTGTGTGATGTGGAAAGAAGGGACCAATTACACAAGATACACTGCAGAGATTGTATCAACACAAAACAAAGCTGCGAGGATATAAGGATTTACTGGTAAGACCCTACAGGGGCAGGGATGAAGCCAGTGGTGCTCAGCTCACAGAACCAGTGGCTACTCTCTCTGTTTCTGCCAAAGGAGGTGTGAGTCACTGAGCATGCTCAGTTACAGAAACCTCTGAGGGCTCCTGGGCCTCGGCTCCCTACTGGATTTCCAGCACCGCCTGTGTCACCATATTTAGTTCGGCTCCCAGCACCAATGTTGTGTGACTCACAGCTACCTGTAACTTCAGTCCCAGGGGATCTTACACCCGCTTCTGGCCTCCCAGGGCACTGCGTTCATGTACATGCATGCACACACGCACACATGCACATGCAAACACACTTTCGCGTGCACACACGCACACATACACACACTAAAATATTTTTTAACAAACCCTAAAAATAGGTACAGGCTATTATTTTACCTAATTCTGACCATAGTTAATCTGATATTAAGAGGGATTTAGAGGGCCAGTTTTCATCTGTGAATTAATCAGAAGTATGTCTATTCAAGATGAAGAATCATTCAAACTGTGTCTTCATGGAATATACTGCAACTGAAGAAAAATTCTGCTGCATTAAAGATTAGAAAACTAGACTACTAATCTTCAGCTTTTAAAAAAATATGCATTGGTAGATGACTTATGTTACTTTGGCGATGTAAGGTTCCCTGTTATTAAATCTGAAATACACAGAGATTTTAAGATGGGCCATAGGAACTAGGACTCAGGAATTTCAACTGGGAGTGGAGGTAGGCTGCCTAAGGGGCCTAGAGGCAGGAGAAGAGCTCATTTTCCAGGACAAAGACTATCTCCGTACAAATGGGTCTTGGCCTAATTTTGTAAATTTATTGTGGTGTGTGTGTGTGTGTGTGTGTGTGTGTGTGTGTGTGTGTGTGTGTGTACACGGGTGTGCACACGCCACAGAGCGCTAATGGAGATCAAAGGCAGCTTTAAGTGGCTGTTCTGGGTTCTGGGGAACTGAACTCAAATTCATGCAGCAAGCTCTGTCCCCTGTGGAGCCGTCTCTCTGGCCCCACCCTGACTACTGGTTCATTTCTTTCCTAAACTAGGCTCTATTCTAGGAGCAAGGCAGAAATGACTGGAAATTTCCTTCTCTCTTGCTTTGTGCAGAACTAGAAATAAATTCTTTACTATTTTCTATCTTATGTCACTTTCTCTTTTTGCCAGTGAGCACTGGAACCTGGCAGCAGGCCTGACAACCAGAGCTTTCGAGCACAGGCTTGTCTCTTTAAGATACTGGTCATTTTGGTGTCCAGTTCTCACAGCCTAAAGAAATTGGGCTGCACCCTCCTGAACAGCTCCTTCTGGAACCTAGAGTTAAGGAGCTGTTCTGTGTTGTGGCTTTATATGTCTAATTTATGGTTCTCCCAAAACATGATTCCTCCATTCTCCGTTACATACGGTCTCCCAGATTAAATCATGTGATATAAAACTCCCGTCAGCTCCTGAAAAATTATAAAAGTCAGATATTTCCTTTGTTTGGGCAACTTGTCTGAAGTTCCCTTCTCTGTCTCTGCCCCTGTCTCATGACTGTGTTGTCTCTCTGTCTCTCTCTTATTTCAAGCTACCCCTCTTAATGAAGTCCCTCTCTGGGAGAAATCCCCTCTTCCCTGCATGAGACACACTAGAGGCTTGCTTCAGTTCTGTCAGCAGCTCTCAGACCAAGCAAGTTGGTAAGACTAACCATCATGCTGCCGCAGATGTTCTTGTAGCAACCTCTTCTATCTGGGTAGATAGAGTAAAAGTTCCCCAGGATAAAATCAAGGCTTAAAACTGCTTGGCTACAGAGAAGGAAAAAAAAAATCCTTTAATAGAGACAGCTTGTGCTTCTAAAAATAGCCTTAATATCTTTTTAATTAATTAAATTTAATTAATTACTCTTGCATTCTGGCCTCAGTTCCCCATCTCTTCTTTCCTTTCAGTCCCTCCCCCACTTCCCCTCTGTCCCCATCCTCTAATCCACTTCTCCTCCATTTCTGCTCAGGAAAGGGGCAGACCTCCCACAAACGTCAACAAACTATGGCATGTCAAGCAGCAGTATGAGTAATCACCTCCCCAGTATGAGGAGTAGGGTCCTGAAAGTCAGCAAAAGAGTCAGAGACAGCCCCTGTCCCACTGTTAGGAGTCCACAAGAAGACCAAGCTACACATCTTGCCATATGTGTAGAATGCCTACATCAATCCCATGCAGGCCCCCTGCTTATCAGTTCCGTGTCTATGAGCCCCTAGGAACCCAGGTGAGTTGATTCTCTGCCTTTTCTTGTGATGCCCCTGACCACTCTGGATCCTTCAATCCTTTCTCCCCTTCTTCTGTAGTATTCCCTGAGAGAACAGGAGGAGTGTACATGACAACGAGAAAGCAGTGGACTGCATTACCCAGTTGGAACACATGGAGCCACCAGATGGGCGAAAGATAAGGTCCAATATGACGCCTGGATTAGTTCATTTCCCAGCACACTTGTTGGCCAACCCACAACCACCTGTAAATCAAGCTCCAGAGGCTCTGATGACCTCTGCTGGCCTCTGTTGACACTGCACTCACATGTGCAAGCACACACACAGTTACACCTATACACACATATACCCACTATCACTTCCTCTTTTTTACTTTCTTTTTACTTCCTTCCTCTTTACTTCCTCCTCTTTCATTTACTTCCTCCTCTTCCTCTTTCTTCTTTCTTCTTTCTTCCTCCTCTTTCTCTTTCTTACTCTTATTCTTTCTTTTTCCTCTTCCTCCTCTTCCTCTTTCTTACTTCCTCTTCTTCCTCTTTCTTCCTCCTTCTTGCTTCCCTCTTTACTTCCTTCCCCTTGCTCTTTCTTACTCTTATTCTTTCTTTTTCCTCTTCTTCCTCTTCCTCTTTCTTACTTCCTCTTCCCCCTCTTCCTCTTTCTTACTTCCTCTTTCTCCTTCTTACTTCCTCTTATTCTTTCTTTTTCCTCTTCCTCCTTTTCCTCACTTCCTCTTTACTTCCTTTGCCTTCCTCTTTCTTACTTCCTCTTTATTTCCTCTTCCTCCTTCTTCTTTACTTCCTCCTCTTCCTCTTTCTTACTCTTATTCTTTCTTTTTCCTCTTCCTCCTCTTCTTTACTTCCTCTTCTTCCTCCCTATTCCTCTTTCTTACTTCCTCTTACTTCCTCTTCCTCTTTCTTACTTCCGCCTTACTTCCTCCTCTTACATCACCAGACCTCATTACAGATGGTTGTGTGCCAACATGTGGGTAGCTGGGAATTGAACTCAGAACCTTTGGGAAAGCAGGCAATGCTCTTAACCTCTGAGCCATCTCTTCAGTCCTTTGCTTTGCTTTCCAAGTCAGGGTTTCTCTGTGTAGCTTTGGAACCTGTCTTCCTCTGTAGATCAGGCTGGCCTCGAACTCACAGATATATGCCATCCTCTGCTTTCTGAGTGCTGGGATTAAAGGCATGTGCCACCACCACCCAGCTGAGACTTTTTAAAATTGAGATTCCCTCCTCTCTAGTTTGTTAACATAAAACACCAAGCATGGTTGCCTTAAGTCGACCTTCTCCAGAATCTTTCTGCCTAGACCTCCCAAGTGCTAGGATTAGCAGCAGGGTGCACCATATCCAGTGAGCTGGGAATAATTCTAAGACTTTCAGAACAGGGACTAAGGTAACTGAACAAATAGGGCTACTCTTCCTCTGCTTCTGATATTCTTTAAGACAGGGGTTACTGTGTAGCCAACACTAGCCTGGAGCTCACTATATACCCCAGGCTGGCCTGAAACTCTTCCTTCTGCCTCAGGCTCCCAAGTTCTGGGATTACACCCACTTTGCCCTGGCTTACTTATATTTTTGTCACTCCTTTCCCGGAATGCCTTCCCTCCTATGACCAGTAGATGGACCCCTAATTCATAAAACAAGAAAACAAAACATGCTAATTTGTCAGGGGGCAGGGACCATCTCTGATTTACTGGCCTCATTCAGACACATTGCTCTCCTTAACGAATATTTATTTATTTATCTATCTATCTATTTATTTATAATGCATTTGACGCAAACAATATTTCAAATGCCTAAAATGACCAAGAAAAGTTAAGGTACCTGACCAGGCCTAGTGGCTCCAGCCTGTGTGTGATCGCAGTGGCTCCAAAAGCTTAGGATAGAAAGTTCAGAATCGCCGGGTGATGGTGGCGCACGCCTTTAATCCCAGCACTGGGGAGGCAGAGGCAGAGGCAGGCGGATCTCTGTGAGTTCGAGACCAGCCTGGTCTACAGAGCTAGTGCCAGGACAGGCTCCAAAGCCACAGAGAAACCCTGTCTCGAAAAACCAAAAAAAAAAAAAAGAACAGAACAGAACCAACCTGAGATGTGGACCATAGTGATACACATCTTTACTTCCAGCATTCAGGAAGCAGAGGCAGGCAGATCTCTGTGAGTTTAAGAACAGCCTGTTCTATTGAGTGAGTTTTAGGACAGTCAGGGCTACAGAGAGACACTGTCTCAAATAAGTCAATAAACCAGACCCCGTCTCAAAGAGACCCTGTCTCAAAGAAGCAAATAAATAAAAGGAATTGACCTTCTCTGTTTAGACCTTGCCTCAAAAATAAAAAGGGAAAGGGGGAAAAAGTGGAATTTGAAGATTTGGGAAAGAAGAATAGGAGGAAGTAAAGAGGAAGTAAAAAGAAAGTAAGAAAGAGGAAGAAGTAAGGAAGTAAGGAATAAAGAGGAAGTAAGAGGGAGAAAGAGGATGGAGGTAAAGAGAAAGTTAGAAAGAGGAAGAGGAGGAAGTAAAGAGAAAGTAAGGAAGAGGAAGAGGAGGAAGTAAGAAAGAGGAAGAAGAGAAAGAGGAAGAAATAAAGAGGAAGTAAAAAAGAGGAAGAAGTAAAGAGGAAGTAAATTCCTCCCAGAAAAAGGGAGTAAGAAAGAGGAAGAGGATGTAAGTAAAGAGGAAGTAAGAAGTAAGAAGGAGGAAGATGATGGAAGTAAAGAGGAAGTTAGAAAGAGGAAGAGGAGGAAGTAAAGTGAAAGAAAGAGGAAAAAAGAAAGAGGAGTAGGAGGAAGTAAAGAGGAAGATGAGGAAGTAAAGAGGAAGAAAGAGGAAGAGGAGGAAGTAAGAGGGAGGAAGAGGAGGAAATAAGAAGGAGGATGGAAGTAAAGAAGAATTTAGAAAGAGGAAGAGGAGGAAGTAAAGAGGAAGTAAGGAAGAGAAGTAAGAAAGAGGAAGTAAAAAGAAAGTAAGAAAGAGGAAGAGGAGGAAGTAAGAGGAAGTAAGAAAGAGGAAAAGGAGGAAGTAAGAAGGAGGAAGAGGAAGAAGTAAAGAGGAAATAAAAAGAGGAAGAGGATTAAGTAAAGAGGAAGTAAGAAGTAAGAAAGGGGAAGAGGAGGAAGTAAAGAGGAAGAGGAGGAGGTAAGAAAGAGGAAATAAAGAGGAAGTAAAAGAAAGGAAGAAAGAGAAAGTAAGGAAGTAAGAGGAAGTAAATAAAAAGAAAGTAAGAAAGAAGAAGAGGAAGTGAGGAAGTAAGAAAGAGGAAGATGATGTAAGTAAAGAGGAAGTAAGAAGAAGCAATAAAGAGGAAGAGAAGGAAGTAAGAAAGAGGAAGTAAAGAGGAAGAGGAGGAAGTAAAAAGAAAGTAAGAAAGAGGAAGTAAGAAAGTAAAGAGGAAGTAAGAGAACGTAAATAAAAGGAAAGTAAGAAAGAGAAAGTGGAGGAAGTAAGGAAGTAAAAAGGAAGTAAGAGAAAGTAAATAAAAAGAAAGTAAGAAAGAGGAAGAGGAGGAAGTAAAGAGGAAGAAGAAGAAGAGGAAGTAAAGACGAAGTAAAGAGGAAGAAAGAAAGTGAGAAACCAATATGGGTAAAGCAGTGAAGATAAGTTGCAGGGTTTAGAACAGCTGGTACAAGAGCAACTAGATGCTCACCATATTGAAGAACCAACCAGTCTTTGGAATTCTCCTGTGTTTGTTGTAAAAAAGACATCTGGTGGAGGTAAGTCCTCTGTCCAGTATGAAGTTTGTGAAGATCTTTTAGAGATTGCTGCAGTTTTGTCTTATTGACTGTGTCCTTTGCCTTATAGAAGCTTCTCAGTTTCAAGAGGTCTCATTTATTTATTGTTGCTCTCAGTGTCTGTATTACTGGGGCTATATTTAGGAAGTGGTCTCCTGTGCGAATGCGTTCAAGACTATTTTCCACTTTCTCTCCCATAAGGTTAAGTGTGGCTGGATTTATGTTGAGATCTTTGACCCATGGGGATAGATATGAATCTATTTGTATTTTTTACTTGTTGACATCCAGTTATGCCAGCACCATTTGTTGAAGATGCTTTCTATTTACCATTGTAAAGTTTTAGCTTCTTTGTCAAGAATTAGATGTTCATAGTTGTATGAATTAATATCAGCATCTTCAATTCAATTCCATTGGTCCACATATCAGTTTTTATGCCAATACCAAGCTGTTTTATTTACTGTAGCTCTATAATAGAGCTTGATGTCAGTAATGGTGATGCCTCCAAGAAGTTCCTTATGCCTTTAACCTCCCAGATTTGTAAACGTGTAATTGTAACCAGAATTAACAATGATCTGAAATTTGAACATTGTAGATAAATATCAAACATGAGATACATAAGTCAGGTAATGCATGGCCATAGCTGAGGTACTTCTTGGAGTTTGTTTTCTCTCTGTGTCTCTGCCTCTCTTCATCTATCTTTCTCTCCCTCTTGTGTGTGTGTGTGTGTGTGTGTGTTTGTAAAAACTTTCAGTATTTTTCACAGGTGTAGACTCCAAAGTTTGGAGTTCAGCTTCTTATTCACAGTCATTGCCCCTTACTAATGTCTAACAGACTGACCCAGAGGCTCCATCCATCATCTGCCGTCTTGCCCTCTCCCTGTGAAATCAACCTTGTTCTCTGCTGTCAATCACAAGCCATGTTCTTTAGAATTGCATTCAGTTTGAATGCTTGTTTCACTGTAAATAGTGACATGATAATTACAGAACAATCTATGAGTACATATAACTTCAGAGAAAACATGGATATTTGTATTACAGCCACTGGGACAAAATCGATAGTCTTAAGACACCACACATTCTGCTCACAGGATATGGAGAAATGAAGCTGTACTCACCATCCTCCCTGGTAAGTGGCTCTCCTTGTACATGAGATGCCATGTGGGTTTCAGGGGCAGAAAAGTCAGCAGCCATCTACAAGGCAGATGGAATTGTGGAAGCTTGCCAGGAGGGGACACTTCCTGTCATTAATAACTTGATTTTTCCATGACCTGTGAACAGTCTCTGGGGTTCCTTCTGCATTAAGGTCTTACCATCAAGTTCAAGGAAGTAACCAAGAGCAATGGCCACAGCCTGTGCAGTTTTGGGAGTCTGCAGAACAGGCCTGAGAAACAAGTCAACAAAAGACATCCCACACCTGGCACTGGCCGTCCATGATTTCTGGGAGCCACGTCTCCTGTGTAGAGCATGTACATCCATAGGAATACCTAAAGAAGAATAGCAAACCTTTTCACTATGGCCTTAGAATTAGTTGTTCTCTCTCCATCCTCACTCTCATCCCTTTCCCTACTTCAAAGTCCTTCCCCATCACTCTTCTGTCCTTTGTGCCACCATACCCTACTCTCACCTCTCCCCAAGACCCTTCTCTCCTTTCCTCCACAGATGTCTGCAGTGTAAGGCTGGTGTGACTTTCTGAAGTTGCGACTTTTGTCCAGCTGATGGTAAAATAAATATTTGCATTTTCATCTGAACTATTTGTACTTGTAGATCATTCTAATTTTCAGATCACTATTAAAATGAAATAAGCATGTTTTGTTATATGTAATTTTACTATGTTAAAATGAAAGCCTTTCTTTTTTGTTTAAACAGAAAAAGGGGAAATGATGGAGGCGGGTCTTTATCTATCTGTTGCTTTCAATGGTTAATTAATAAAGAAACTGCTTGGCCCTGATAGGACAGAAAATTAGGTAGGCAGAGTAGACAGAACAGAATGCTGGGAGAAAGAAGCCGAGTCAGTCAGTCGCCATGATTCTCCCACCCAACACAGACCGCAGGTTAAGATCTTCCCTGGTAAGCCACCTCGTGGGCTACACAGATGATTAGAAATGGGTTAGATCAATATGTAAGAGCTAGCCAATAAGAGGCTGGAACTAATAGGTCAGGCAGTGTTTAAAAGAAAAAAAATAAAATGAAATAAACATTTTAATTGAATGCATTTCTAACGAACATGGCTTCTGACTGACAGCAGAACCCAGGGGTGGGGTGCTGGTGAGAGGGCATGATGACACATGAGGAATGGGGCCTCAGGGTCAGTCCGCAACATTCTCGTGTGGGGAATTGAACCCCTAGGTTTGGACTCCATTCCTATGAAAGATAACATGTCATGAAAACTACTGAAAGTTTATGTGAACACTCACACACAGCGGGCAGGGGGATGGAAAGAGAACAGCGTGCTGTAGAGTGTACAAGGACCTGGAAATACAGTAACTGACTCATGTGGACCAGATTTTTTTTTTGATTGCTGTTTCTCTTTCGCCACAGTGGCTGTGATTTAAAGTACTAGCACCCAGGGTATTAAGGTCGCAGCCTGGGGAGAATTCTGTGCCCCCAGAGAGTGGCTCTGCTCCTGCTAAAGGTAGCTTTAACTTAATCTCTATCATTCTAATAAAGCTAGAGATTCAACAGCTGGTGTGAAAAACCTGAGAGCTCAGAGAGTTAGAGGAGCAGCTGGCTAACTTTCTTTCTTAGCTGTCATCCCTGGAACTTCTCTCCTTCCACACCACCCCAACTAAAAAAATCCCAGGCTAAGCTACTCCCTGCTACTTCCTGTCAACTAGTTCCTAACCCCACCTCTCTGAGGCCAGGTTAATTTTAATTAATTAATGCAAATGCACCACATCTTTACATAGTTAAACAAAGGCAGCATAAACAAATGTAACACATAATCCACAACACTTGATGGTGATTTCCAGGCTATGGCTGACACTGGCTATGGCTTTGCTCTTTAACAAACTGAACAGTAGATGAGGCTGTTGCTGAGGTTCAATCACCATTCCCGGCTCTCTTAGTTACATACTTCTTTAAAGACCCACAGGGGAGTTATTAATGATTCTTTATTCAGGAATAAGCAGGGTTCAGCCAGGATGATGTCACTTGCTCCTGTGCCTTCTGCACTTAACCAGCTGCTGTCCCTTGGCTCATATGACCCAGGCTGCAGCTGCATCTGATGGTGAGTCCACCCGACAGGAGAGAATGCACGGCACAGGGTGGACGCTGCACAGGCTGTTCCTTCTTCAAGGGGTTTGATTATCATTTAATTTCTACTTGTATATGGAGGAATAAAATTCTGCCTTCTTTTCTCTCTCTCTCTCTCTCTCTTGGTGTTTTGAGACAGGGTTTCTCTGTGCAGCCCTGGCTGTCTGGTACTTGCTCTATATATCAGACCAGCCTTTAACTGTGAAATCTACGTGCCTCTGCCTTCCCAGTGCTGGGATTGAAAGAGTGTACACCACACCCAGCTTCTACCTAATGCTTCCTGTTAGCACTTCTGTACTGAGATTTTTATCTAAGTTATGAATATGTGTCACACACACACAGCAGACTTGCCTTGATTTCATTGGTAACCCCCTGCATGCGTCTCGCAAGTGATAAGACTGCAGTAGGCATCGGCCAACAAACCTACTCTTCCTATGTTTTGCTAGTGTTCATATTACAATCCACTAGTTTTCCAAAATTGTCTATTTTGCAGTTTATTTAACTTCAGTTGTGGGCAATATTTGAAGGTTACAAGAATTCCAAATATTTGCCTTAATATTATTTATGTTCATCATATAAAGCAGACTGTGGATGATCTAAACAGAAACTATACATTCCTTGGGACATGGTGTTTCCCATAGAACCAGGAAGGTACCACCCTGTGCCAACCCATCAGTTAAGCACTCATACTGTGTGTTATTGTGTGATGTGAGGCAGATGCTGAGACCCTGAGTTTCTCCACTGTAAAAGAAGAAACACAGTGACTGATATTGAAGCATAGGGTGGATCAGGGATGCTGCTGGCTTGGGATGATGCTTTCTTATTTCTCTGCCTTCACTGTTAGTAACACCCAATGTTAACAGTGCATCGAGCTGTTCACATGAAATCAAACAGCACAGCAGGTGTAAGGACTGGCTATAGCTGCTGGTCCTGTGCTGTATGCAGACAGCACTTTCCTGTCTCATGGTCTCTGGCTGCCCTGTTTTGAGTGCCCCCAGCTTAACTGAGTGCACTGCCTTTCCAGCACATCTCCTGTGCCTCCCCTGCCTCCTGACCTGCACTGTCCAGGGATTCTTATAGACTGTGGCACCCTCCCCAGTCCTCATCCACTGTGTCCACGAATGCAAATTCAGTCAGCAGGAACCTTAAGATGAGCTCACTAGAAAGCTTAAGTTTAGAACAGGTATGTTTTCTTTCACAAAGAAGCCTTTTAAAATTGGAAATCTATCCTTTCTCCATACCTCTCAGTCTGTTTGTCTGTGTGTATCTCTGTCCATGTCCTCCCACAGGTCTCAGGCTTTCTGATATTTATATGAAAGCATTAAGGACCTGGCCATGTTCTCTGCTCTATGGCAGAGAGTAGCTTGGCAGAACACGAAGGACTTCAATTTCAGGTATGTCTTGTGGCTCCAGGTGGGTTTTTGTGTTTTGTTTTTAGAATCTTGACACAAATGTAAAATGTTCCTGAGACCTGTGATTGGTATCTCAACAGCTCCTCCCTTGCAAGTATTCCTAACATCTCAGAAAGAGGAGATTTCATTCCTTTCTACTGCCTAGAGCTATCAAAATGCAGTATCAACTAGTTCAGAAATAAAACTTTAAAAAATCTCCTGTCTTTGAGAAGTACATGTGGAAGAGGTGTTCACTGAACCTTGATGGAAAGGCTGGGTACATTCTGTCTGCTGCTGTTTCTCACTATGTTGTACCTACTTACACCTTCATTTTAATTCACGTTCATGTACTATGTTCCCACACAGATGAGCACTAAACTTGTTTAATACAATCAAGGTTAATTTGTCCTTGATTTGATTTTTTTTAAGCACCTAACACAGAGGCAGGCTGTGAGCGTGCAGCAGAGGGATTGGTGATCCACGTTCAGGGACTTCTCATGGGTGTGTTCTCCCTGCTTCTCAGACTCCATGAAGAAGTAGCTGACTGTCTATAGAGATGCTGCTGACACACCCTGACCTGAACAGCAGCAGTGACTGCTAAATCCTCGGCCTCCGCTGAGGCTTTGAGCCAGTGTTGAGCCCTGAGAGGAGATGAACTTGGAGAAGCAGACAGCGGAGAAGGGTGAGACTTCCCATTATCTTAGTCTAAAAAAAGTTAGAGAAGCAAACATGTTCTATGCATTGTTGTATCTATATTTTCATATGACTATGTTTATATGATTTATACTTAAAGAGAATTTATCTATCAAAAACATACATAAGAAACTTCAAATTCAATTTTACATGGACTAAATGCATTTTCAATTAAGATATTTTACCATATAATTTTAAAAACCATATTCTTCAATGAATGTGAAAATGGAGGGTGTATATCATAATGTGTTAATATTATAAGCAACTCTACAATGGTTCATAAGAGTACCTTTACTCATTGACATTCTTAAAAATGTGTCTAACATTTGTGTGCTTATTTGAATTTGTCTTTCATTTGTTTTGTGTGTCTTTTTGTGGATAATCCTGCAGTTTTCAAGACTTCCTAATAGAGGTCACTATGAGTCACCATGAACCGTGGTCGATCTACTCTGGGTTGTGATGATCTAACCGCAGAGGTGAATTCCTGCTCTTCTAAAATCCTTAACTATTACTTAGATAATCATTCTCAGAACTAAAGGCACAGGGAACTTGATTCTCAGCACGCTAGTCTTGTGCACATATGAGTTTGCAGTCACTAACCCCAAGGCATTCTTGGTTGCCTAGGAGACACCAATTAACATCATTACCTGGTTGAACAACTACACTGGACAGTTAGATTTCACCCTAGTGGGATTCTTCAATCAAATCAAACACCCAGCTCTTCTTGCTGTGGTCATATTTGTGGTTTTCCTGGTGGCCTTGTCTGGCAATGCCCTCCTGATCCTTCTGGTACTCTCTGACACCCGCCTCCACACACCCATGTACTTTTTCATCAGTCAGTTGTCCCTCATGGACATGATGTACATTTCTGTCACTGTGCCCAAGATGCTCATGGACCAGGTCCTGGGGAGCCACAGGATCTCAGCTGCTGCCTGTGGGATGCAGATGTTCCTATACCTGACACTAGGAGGTTCCGAATATTTCCTTCTAGCTGCGATGTCTTATGACCGCTATGTGGCCATCTGCCATCCACTCCGTTATCCTGTTCTCATGAACCGCAGGGTGTGTCTCCTCCTGATGTCTGTCTGCTGGTTCCTGGGATCCTTGGATGGCTTCATATTCACCCCTGTCATCCTGACCTTCCCATTCTGTGGATCCAGGGAAATCCATCACTACTTCTGTGAGGCCCCCGCTGTGATAAAACTCTCCTGCTCAGACACCTGGCTCTATGAGACCCTCATGTACCTGTGCTGTGTGCTCATGCTTCTCATCCCTGTGACAGTCATCTCAAGCTCCTACTCCTTCATCCTCCTCACTGTTCTCAGGATGAACTCGGCAGAGGGCAGGAAGAAGGCTCTCGCCACCTGCTCCTCCCACATGACTGTGGTCATCCTCTTCTACGGTGCTGCTGTCTATAATTACATGTTCCCTGCCTCCTTCCACACCCCGGGGAAGGACATGGTGGTGTCTGTGTTTTACACGATACTCACCCCTCTGTTGAACCCATTAATCTACAGTTTGAGGAATAAGAATGTCACAGAGGCTCTGAAGAAATTGTTGGGTGTCAACCCCTCCTTCTAGGAACAATAAAGCAAGTAATTAGGAATGAATAGTTTATTTACTTTGTCTCCAACACATCTGTTGTTCCAGCTCTCATGCTGATATTATTCCTCATCCATCATGTCTCATTGCACAGTCATCCCTTTGGAAGACTTATTTCTCTACTCTGAAATTTTCATTGGCGTACTTCTTGCTCATTCAAAATCTTTATCTCTATCCTGCCAATGTTATATTTTTATGACATTGATAGTGGATTTTAAATCTTGTGGTACAATATTCTTATCCTCCAGAATTATGTCATATTGAGGCATAAATAGTCATGAGGTGTTCAACTGATGAAAGATGAGTGGATTGGAAGCAAAGTGGTTAACAACGTTGAGAAGACTTGAATCAAGATTAATGGCATATTGAATTAATTATGTTAATTTCTTGATAATTTATGCATATTTGAAATGAAAGAAAATAAAGAGCAGCATACAGTTTCATCCTTTCAGCTCCTGTATTATGATATATTAATAATAATGGTTAAATAGATATTTAAATCTAAGTAGTACAAGTGTTCAGGAGGGTTTCAAATTGTCAGCATAGCCATATTTGCACATAAATGCACTCATCTATCTCTCAAAACCAAGCACAGCTCTCACTTCAAGGGAATGGGGTACAGCTTATTCTTGAGCCTAATGTGAGTGACCATGGCCCAGGAACATGGACTCAGGTTACCCCCAATGATATGTTCTGGAGTTTCATGGGACTTTCCAGAGCACAAACAAGTCATATGTTGTAACTCAAGGCATTTTTCAACTATGCCATGGAGACATCAAGGGTTTAGGTTGTAGCAAAGTGGGAAAATCTCTGCCATGGTTATCAGATGCTGTCTGTTGAGAAAGAAAGTCTTTAGTTTGGAAAAAGCTAGCATTCAAATAAGGCAATATTTTCTAAAATGTTTCATCTGATAGTCAGAGGGATGCTGGCTCAGAAAAGAAAGCTGGCAATAAAAGACTCCAAAGGGTGCCATAGATGGGCTTGGTAAATTGCTTTATATCTGTAATGTTCCAATGCTTCATGATCACAGGAGATCTAATCAGTTGGCCGGGTACATAATCTTTGACATGTGTATGGCTGTGTCCTCTGGGAACTTCAGCGTGGTGTCCCAGGTGGCCAAGAGGCACATCTACTGCAGAAAGAGTCCAAGTGCTGTTTTATGCCCCGTGGTGAGGAAGCTCATTCCTAGGAGTCTAGACAGTTAGAGTAGTAGTCCATTAAAAGAGAGAGGTAGCAGGTGCAGCCATTCTGATCTGATTTGTGCCCACTCTCTGTGTCTGTCACAGAATTTCCATCTGACATGTTACCAGGAATGTTGTATCTGAGGTTAAATTGTCAAGAGCACAGTGTAGCCTCAGAAAGTATGAGTACCAAATGAGTTTTTTTTAAAAAAAAAATTAAATGTAATTTATTCCTACTGTAGGAGGTACAGCCTATCACAGGCAGACAGAAATAAGTCTGTTGGAGACTGTGTTATAAAAGTACTTCTGCCAACTTTGTTTATGCAGTAGAATACATCTAGTTCATACAGACACACACACATATATGATATACATATCAAAGAGTTATTCAGGTCAAATCAGGCACAGGACACAGTATATGATAAGAATAACATAGGACACAATGAAGGGTCAAAGTAATAGCAACAACTCTATGCATTTAGTTTTTACTGTGCCTAAATATGCTTTATGCAGTTTCTGTGACTAGTGAATATTTTTATTCCTTTCAGTTCTCATTTCTGCACTCTTCTTGGCTGTCATTTTTCCATGAGCCTTGAACCCAATTTTGATCACTTTGTGTCTTTGCCTATTTCTTATTCCTATGCTGAAACAGTAACAGTAACTCCCTAACCTTCATTTCTCTGTGTTTCAAAGTTTTTTCACTTCAATCTTTAGCTATAAATACAAAAGGTTTCAATATGATGTGTAATATGACGTGCAAAATCAGCCTTATGAAAGGGTACAGGAAGTAACAAAGGTGAACACAAGAAATCTAGAACAACACAGAAGAGACCCAATTCCACTTTCTCTATGTGTTCAGCTATGGGCGATGAGACGTTTAGTCTTTGTACTGTAAATAACCACCTATCACAACATGCATACACAATTTGGCTAGGGCTTCTCAATAGATTCCTCTTCCTTCCTCCTCTTTTTCTTCTTCTTATTAATAATAATTATTATTATTTTCTATAAGCCCCTTTAAGAAGGTGGTTTAGACTTGAACACACACACACACAAATCTGAGTGTGCAGTAGAGAGGTCTGGAGAGATGGCTCAGCAGTTAAGACCACTTGTTCTTGCAGAGGACCAGGGTTTGATTCCTAGCAGTCACCTAGTGACTTACAACCATCTTTAACTCCAGTTCCAGGAGGTTCAATAACCTCTTCTGACCTCCCTCCAAGGGTACCAGGGATATATGCATGGTGTACGGACATATATTTGAGCTAAACATTCACAAATAAATAAATCCATTTTGGGGGAAAAAAAGAGTCCATAGATGATCAGAGAAGGCAAGAATGCTGGAAGCTTGTAGTAATGAGGAGCGGGCCTGCTTTTCATCCCGCCCTGCTCCCAGCCACTCGACTAGCTTATATTCCGAGATAACAACACACAAATTGTATTCATTTAAACACTGCCTGGTCCATTAGTTCTAACCTCTTATTGGCTAACTCTTACATATTTGTTTAACCCATCTCCATTAATGTGTATCGCCACTTGACTGTGGCTTACCGGTATGAGTCTAACCAGCATCCAGCTAGGAGAGGAGAGCCACGGCATCTGCCACACTGTCTTCTTCCTCCCAGAATTCTATTCTGTCTACCATGCCCATCTAATGGCTGCCCTATCAAAATTCAAGGCAGTTTTCTTTATTCAACCAATGAAAGCAACACATAGAAAGAAGATCCTCCTACACCAGAAGCTGAGATGTGAAGGTGGAGAGTGGCTAATGGTTCCAGCTGGAATTTTTCAGTGAGAACAGCTTGAATCCTGAATTCCATATCTAGAGAACAAGGCTCGCAGCTGGACTGAATAATCCTTTTTGGAAGTTTAAAATTCCTTATCTTTTTATTCCTGATACCATTACTGCAATTTACAGGGCAATATACCTGATGAAATGAAAAGGGAAAGACAAAGCTACAGCATACAAAGGACCTCAGGAATGTCCATCTAATTGACACTGCATCACACTAATCAGTAGCTGCCCTTTCTGCAGTAACTTTTGACTACGGATCATTGTTCCTTAGGTGGCAGAGTTTTACAGTTCCTCTAAAGCATTTAGGATGACTGTTTCTGAGTAACCTGCTCCTTCCTGATAATCACCCTCCCTGCCCCTAGCCCCTAAGAATTGTAGCCATTTTCAGCTGTTTTTTTTTTTTTCCCCTTCTACTCCCATACCCACCACTTTCTTACTAGACAAGAATGGAATCGTCTCTCAACCGGGTACCTGTATGTTTCCTCTCTGCCCTTTAGTTATTGTACCTATGAATCATTCTATTTTATGAATAGACTATTAGAAATAATTTAATTACTTGTAACTCTGCTTTCTTTTGGCCAGTCTTGTTTCACAGCTGTAATTTTATACAGAGTGGCTAGTTCTAATTTTCAGAAAAATTGTTCTTCAGTTCTAAAGTTTGTAAGGCTTATTTATAGGTCGTATTTTGAAATAAGACCTATAAATCAGGAAATTTGCAGGCAAATGAATGGAACTAGAAAAAAAATCATCCTGAGTGAGGTAACACAGATTTATAAAGACAAATATGACATGTACTTATTCATAAGTGGATATAAGGGATAACTGTGCTATAATCCATAGACACAGAGAGACTAAGTAGCAAGGAGGTTCAAGGGGGAAACCTGAATCTCCCTGGGAAGGAGAAATAGAAGAGATTTCCTGAGTGGGATGTGGGCAGGTGGGGATGGGAACACGAGCAATCAGGTTGGGAGGGAGTGAAGGGAAGAGAGAACTGCAAGAGAAGGCTGGGAAAGGGGCATTCAGGGTCAGATCTAAGGGGACCTTGCTAAGACTCCTAACAGTAACAGATATGTAACCTGAACTGGCCATCTCCCATGACCAATCAATTCTTGATGTCTTATATGCCAATAAATAAAGAACTTCTTCATGCCTAAATGTCAATCATAAGTCAGAAGTTTTCTGATATTTCTAAACTAAGACTGAATATTAAATATAATATAATCCATCAACTAATAATAATACTGAAAGATCTCAAGTGGTAGCGAAAGAAAGAGTATATTTTCTGGATTTATTTTTGAAATCCATAAACAGTATTTTAACTTCTCTTGTCAATAGTAAACATTGCCCTGTAGCTTAAGATACGACTGAACAGTTGAATGCAGGTGACCTGAGTTTAATTGCCAGCACCCATCAGGTGACTCAGAACTGACTGTAACTTGACCTGCAGAGGATCCAAGGCCTCCTCTGGCATCTGCAGACATTTCACTCAGGTGCACAGGCCTCCACAAAAACACATAGATGCACACGTACACACAGTCACACACACACACACTTAAAAATCAAATAAAGACCAAAAAATAAAACATTGTTTTCTTGATTTTAGATTGAAAATAAAATGCAGTTATTAGTCTATGAATGTCTTAATTAATTACATGTTAAACTCTTTATACAATGAGAACAAAATAATTGTTTTTGTTTATGGCATATAACGCGACCCATGTATATAATGGATGATCATTTCATGTCTGTTACCATAAACATTTATCATTTCTTTGTAGTTAAAAATTATTCAGAGTCCTCTGTTCCAGGTTTCTGTGAACTGAATAGTCTGTTTTTATTAATACCAGTTACCTTACTCTGTAACAGAATACCAGCAAGAACTGTTTAATTCCTCTCCTCTAGTCTATAGGTGTCAATCTCTTTCAATATAAAGTCCAAACAGCTCTATATACTGGCTTCAAGAATCCTGTATAACTGTGTAGAACACAACTCAAGCAGACTTCTCACTTCTCAGCAGTTCACACCCAGTGGTGTGCATCCAGTCAGTTACAACTCAGTTAAGTAGAATAATACAGATTTAATTTATATTTTTTTAACCAGTTAAGGCATTAGACGAACACCTCCCCGTAACTATACATAAATCAAAAGGCTGGGTGGGAGCAGATACTTTCTGGGTAAACCTGGAGCTTGTCACTCACTGTAAATAAACCATATGGGGTCAGATATCTTAGCCCTTTTTATGGATGATCAGCTTGAGTGTCAAGGCGTTCAGGTGACTGCCAAGTTGTATAGCTACAAACTTTACTACTTCAGTTGAGCCATCCCCATTTTCAAATAGTAACTTTATAGGCAATGTTTTCCTCACATCCTGTGTCCATCTTCATCTAACTTCCAGATTGTTCTCAACACATGGGTTTTCACTAAAGCACAGGCTAACATGACTGATATGATCCCAGGGGGGAAATCAGGGGTTTACTATCACAGGTAATGATATTAAAAAAATGGATCTTCTTCAATCTGGCTGTACCCTGATGCTACCAGTATGGGTCAGTTACGTCAGGGATCAAATACCCTGGGATTTGAACACTAACTTTAGGGAGCTAATAAACAGAGAAGGTCTTTTCAGCTGGATTTCACCAGGGGTGCTCTCACTGAGGACTCTGAAGCCTGACTGTGGCATGACCTGGACCATGAGCCGGCGAGTTTCGTATAGAACAAGGGCCAGGAGTGGCACAGAGCTCTCAGTGGTGAGTCCCGGGACCTGAGCCACAGATTCAGGATTGTCCTGCACAGCAGCTGCTCCCTACACAGGTGAGTTCTCCTTCCCTGAGATGGAGTGCTTACAACCACAGGTGGTGCTCTCTCAAGGGTCTCTTACAATATATTTCATTTCCACAAAATTAGGGACTCTGCCTTAATTCATAGCATTTTTAGAGTAGAGAAACCAATGTATCCACACCTCGCCCCGTAAGCTCACAAGCATGGTCTCTTAACTCTCTGCCACACCTTTGGTACAATGCACAAAGCGTGGCGTCGGTCTCTGCAGATGAACGGGATATGAAGGTCACTGGGGGGTCATATGTTGTTCCACTGCAGCAGCACACGGCTTTCCTCACTGCACATTAGATAAATGTTATAAACTTTTGTGAATTCAAGGTCCCCTCCCCTTTCTTTAAGCATCTCTTAGGATCAAATTGAGGACAAATCTCAGTACTTCCCAGGGAGAGACTTATTGAGAAGAAACATGGAGAAGCTCTGTGTTTCCACCCCCAGTTGACGATGTGTTGCAGTAGTTTGGTTTGGTTTTCACTTCTGCCATGAGATTGACTTCAGTACAATCCAACTTAGAATGTGAAACACGGAGACTGTACTCACTGCTGTAGTTAGTGCACAGGCATGACAGTTGTCTTACCGTGCACTTCATGTCCACTGAGACTATAAATTTTCGAGACTTAACTGAAACCTTATAGTATTTATAAACTTTTGATCATATGTAGTTTTTCATTAGCAGGTGGAAGGTATTCAGACAGGACCAAAGCAGTTTTCAGGAGAATTGAGAGTGAGGCATAGTCCAAGCCTGAGATGGATGGGTTCATTCTATTTCGTTGTATTAATACTTCATGCACTCCCCTCTAGGGCTAGTGACAGTCCCGTCATTAAATTGTGTTTATTGTTATTATTGTATGTGTGTGCGCATCCACGCGCACACACACAAGTGAGAGGACCGTGTTGTGGAGTCTGTTCTCTCACTTTTACAAATGGCCTAGGTATCGGATGCAAGTCCTCAGGTCTTCGTAGGATGTGCTTTGCCCACTGAGCCATTTTGCTGGCTCCAGCCATGTTTTTCCAGTAGTTTCCTTAAGAACAGTGATTGGTTAAGTACTCAGTTTAAACTACCATGTTTTATTAAAACAAATCTGTAAGACAAATTAAGTCCCTATTTAAAAAAAACTGACTGGGAACTTTTTTGGTCTAAGACAATAGTTCTCAACTTCCCAAATGCTGACACCCTTTAATTCAGTTCCTCATGTTGTGGTGACCTCAGCCATAAAATTATTTCATTGCTACCTCATAACTGTAATTTGCTACTGTTATGAATCATAATGCAAATATCTGATATGTGACCCCTAAAGGGGTCGAGAACAGCTGGTCTAAGAAATGTGTTTGACTTCAAAACTTTAATCTCATGGATACACTCCAGATGCGGAGAGTGCAGGTAGAGGAACAAGACCATTAATCCACACTGACTCCTGACAGTATGGTGTATATACCCACTGGGCTTTCCTGTCATTTAAACAGCAAAAGTATGCTGGTTTTCCTTGGCCATAGTTTTCCTCATTCTTGAGTCCACAAAAGTGCTGCTCTGACAACACACGTCTCATTCCCGCACTCAGGAAGGAGAGCGGCAAGTTCCAGGTCAGCCTGGGCTACATAGCGAGACTTTGTCACAAAACAAATTGCTAAAGTCAATTATTCCTTTCTATCATTTTGCAAAAGGATACTTTTGGTAGCAAAACAGTCACCACTTAAAGTTATATGTGGCAAAGCATATAACCTATCTGAATTCAATTTATCATTTACTTGAAGATTAATTGTTCCATCTAGCCTGGGCATTCAAGAGCCTACTTTTGATTATATGTTTCCTTTTTGATTGAGACAATGGATAAGAGCAGAAATTTATTCTGTTTTCAGCATACAGGGTAACAGGGTACAGAAAAATCACAATTCTTTTGATCTCCAAATTTAGCTTGTGACTGAGGCTTTGAAATCGCATTATTATATTTATCTGAGTAAATATCTTTGTCTAAAAGAGCACATTATAAGATTTTGTTATCTGGTTGTTTCTAAAGTTAAAATAACTTAAAATTTGAAGCATAAATGATAGTTCTGTGACAATATAAACATTTTATTGACTTTTAGAAGCTAATACTTTAATAAAAATGTAGGGAAACTCTCATGAATACTAAGTATTCAAACACCAGAGTGACTTTATATGAACTACAGTCACTCTGGAGTCAGAAGAAATCCATAAAACATAAATGACATGAGAGTCCAAGGAGGCATTGGAAATTTTTTGATTTTATTAAAACACAGGGGGAGATCCATTGTAAGTTAGTTCCGAGATACATCTTTTTTTTCTTGAAGATATTCAAATATGACACATATATTTTCAGATAACTGTAATAGTCTTTTGTGGTTATGGGAACCAAACCTGAGGTTTCACACATGGAAGAAAAACACTCCACCACAGAGTTACATGACTGGCCCTAGAAAAGTACTCTCATTTAAACTAATTTTTTATAATCTCTCTCTCTCTCTCTCCCTCCCTCCCTCCCTCCCACCCTCTCTCATATGTGTGTTTTTGTGCCTGTGTTTATGTGTGTATGTGCATGTGTCTATGTGTGTGTCTGTGTCTATGTGTGCATATGTCTGTGTGTGTATGTGCCTGTGTCTGTCTAGAAGGGGGGTTCTCATAGGTGTCACAGTATGTTTGCAATGCTAGCACATAGAATTATCAAATTTACAAGGATCATAGATGCCATCCATGTACAAATTTCTACTAGCCTTCCCAGTATTGCACTAGTTAAACACAATCCAATATCTAAGAAATGATAATTAATGTGCTAGCATTCCAAACAGATGACATGTGTTTAAAATGGTGCATTATAATAACTTGAAATGTGTGAAATAGGCTGAAGATATATGCAATATGTATAACTATGTCAGGCCACTGTACATGTCACAAAATGTATAAGAAATATTTTTAGTTTAAAAAGATTTTCTTCTTCTTTTTTTAATAGAGTCTCGCTGTGTGCCCTTGGCTGTCCTGGAACTCACTTTCTAAAGCAGTCCGCCCTAGAACTCGCAGAGATGCACTTGCCTCTGCCTCCTAGGTGCTGGAATAAAAGGCGTGAACCAGAACACCCAGTGAGAACAAAATTTCACATGCAGTTTTTCAGGTTAGCCCAAAGGTTAAGAATTTTTTCTGCCTCAGCATCAAGACATGAGCGACTTAAAACTAACACTCTGGCAGTTCCGTGAATAACATCTCTTGTTACGCCTGATACCTAACCGTCAAAATAAGGAGATGAAAACACACACATGGGTGGGTGTGCTGGCGCACACCTGTAATCCCAGCACTGGAGAGGCAGAGACAGGTGGATCTCAGTGAGTCATAAGCCAGTTTGGTCGACAAAACGAGTTCCAGGACAGTCAGAACTGTTACACAGAGAAACCCTGTCGGAAAACCAAAGAGGGAGAGAGAGAAGAAATCTACATGGACCAATGGCCCTTCTCATCAGGGAAGTGTTGATAGTGTGAGGCGTGGTCCTGGGGCTTGAAGCATCCGCCGTCATCTGTGGTCATCATTACATGTGCTATAGGACAACAGGGCCTCACACATGCAATAGAGAAATTCAGCCTGCGTGTTTCCTTTAGGGCAAAGAGTTCCTCCTTACTCTCATATGGAGCTACTTTAATAGACATGTAAGAACGGTCTGCCCAGTGACAAACGTTCAACGGCCGCGGTATCCTGACCGTGCAAAGGTAGCATAATCACTTGTTCCTTAATTGGCAAAGGTCATGAGTCGGATCACAGCAGCATTCACAAATGTACAAGAATTTAGGATTCTCCCAACTGACAAATACCCAACTGTAGGAAATTGAAATCCCGCAACAATGCTTCTTTATGTCATGATTAATATAAGTATAGGGGTAAAACACATGGGCAGTAGACTATGCATTCTGTTTGTTTCATTTAATTCAGTTCAAAGTTAAAACATGGTGAAATAAATGTTGATAATGCAGAAGTGTATATGTGTGTGTGTTATGGTGTGGTAGGGGTTTGGTGTGTGTGGCACTGTGTGTGTGTTATGGTGTGGTGGGGGTATGGTGTGTGTGGCACCCTGTGTGTGTGTGAATGTGTGTAATACACACTCATGCGTGTGGGTTCACGGGCAGGCCAGAGGAGGGTATTGATGTCCTCCTGTATCAGTCTCTGCCTTACTTCTTTGAGGCAACTTCTAGGTTGGAGCCAGAGACAACTAAAAATCCTTTGGTCTCT
>NW_026068258.1:0-33120 GCF_014885135.2 Alexandromys fortis | reverse complement strand
AAAAAAAAAAAAAAAAAAAAAAAGCATCCTCCTGTCTTGCAGGTTTGACCAGAGTCATGGAGTCTCCCAGTAACACCACAGCGTTAGACTTCATTCTTCTTGGGCTCTTCAGCCACACACAAGTCCACCTGTTCCTGTTTTCTGTTGTGTTAGTAATCTTCACCGCCTCCCTGATGGGAAACGCCCTCATGATCCTGCTCATCTGCAGGGACCCCAGGCTCCACACGCCCATGTACTTCCTTCTCAGCCAACTCTCCCTCATGGACATGATGCTCGTCTCCACCATCATCCCCAAGATGGCAGCCAACTACTTGATGAGCATGAGGTCCATCTCCGCTGCAGGCTGTGGCTCCCAGATCTTCCTTTTCCTCACCCTGGCAGGGGGCGAGTGCTTCCTCCTGGCAGCCATGTCCTATGACCGCTACGTGGCTGTATGTCAGCCCCTTCGCTACCATGTCCTCATGAGCTCCAAGCTATGCGTGCATCTGACCTTGGGATCTTGGTTCCTGGGAGCCGCTGATGGGTTGTTGCAAGCGGGCACCATCTTGAGTTTCCCCTTTTGCCACTCTCGAACCATCAACCACTTCTTCTGTGAGGCGCCTTCTCTGGTGCGCCTCGCCTGTGCCGACACCAAAGTCTTTGAGTTCTTCATGTACATTTGCTGCATCCTTATGCTCCTGATCCCTCTGTGCCTCATCCTGGTTTCCTACTCCCTCATCCTGGTTGCAGTACTCCGCATGCGATCCTCAGCAGCCCGGAAGAAGGCCTTTGCTACCTGCTCTTCACACCTGGCTGTGGTGGGGCTCTTCTACGGGGCCATCATGTTCATCTACATGAGGCCTAAGTCCCATCAGCCGGGAAAGCGCGACAAAGTGGTGTCTGCCTTCTACACGATCTTCACACCGGTCCTGAACCCCCTCATATACAGTGTGAGGAACAAGGAGGTCAAGGGAGCCCTGAGGAAGTGGCTGCAGAAGACAGTGTGATAAACGTGCAGAGGGAAGGTCACCAAAACAGCCCTACTCAGCTTAGGCACAGCTCACTCACTAGCTCAGCTGACCTATTCCATTGAGCTCACTCTTTAGCGTTGTATTAATTTATCTGACTCTCATTTGTTTTTTTATATTCTAAATTTTACCAAGTGTTTGGAAAACAAATGTAAAATCAACTTGCCCTGCTGGTGTCCCTTGGACTAGCTACTCTGTTTCTTTTAAAGTAAGATCTTAGAGATGAGAGCCAGTGACACAGGTCTGTTAGCTAGACTTTAATCATATAACTTAATGTAAAGCATAAGAGGAAAAAGAATAAATGGACAATAACTTAAAAATGTAGTGCCTAATTTATTATTATTACAAGGTAAATTGTAATGAAATACATAACCAGTAAGAATTATTAAACATAAACATAATTGCATAAAACATACATCAAAATGTTTCAGGGGAATTTTCCAAAATTATTTACAATTTAAAGAATTCTTTAAAAGGAGATGGGCATGTAGGGCTTATGGCTTTAAAATTGTATCTATATTTAACATCTGTAACAACAAAACAAATATAACCAAAAAATAGGAATCATTATGAGATTTCCAAATCTCTATTTTAAGGGTGTTTAAAGATGAGATCTTTAAGAAGTGGTTAGGCCTCAGGGCTCCACTGCCATGATGGGAGAGCATTTGTGCCATTATTAAATCCACTGTCATGATGGGAGAGCATTTGCACCATTATTAAATCCACTGCCATGATGGGAGAACATTTGCGCCATTATTACAGTGTTAGTTTGCTTGTATGGCAACAAAACCAGCCATACAGAAGAACTGTAAGTTCTAGGGCAGGTGGATTACATAAGACCCTGTCTCAAATAATAAAATGAAATAATAGTGAGTTTGACCGTTTCCATACCAAAAAAAAAAAAACCTCACAACTCACCTCAAAATGAATAAGAGTTTATTCTAGAGCCAAAAATGAGTCACCATAGCCCCTCCAGATTTAGATTATCCCCAGTTCCATGTTCCAACATGGTGCCAGTTTTGTGAAGTTTTTTTTTTATTGAGAATAAGAAAAAAAAGTTTCCGCCTCCTCCCAGCCTCCCATTTCCCTCCCCCTCCCCCCACTCCTCTCCCCCTCCCCCCTCTCTTCTCCCACTCCCTCCCTCTCCTATCCAAAGAGCAGTCATGGTTCCCTGCCCTGTGAAGTTTTTTATAGTAATAAAATTTAAAAGTTTCAAAATAAATACGCCTTTCAAACACATTTTGGGGGAACAGCAGGTAGGCAGGTTCCGGTGAAGGTTACAGGGGCATCTCGGGTACAGGCTCACTAGCTATCTGACTCTGTTCTTGGTCTGTTGGAAGCCAGTGCTCTGCACATCCCTAAGGATTTTCTTAGCAGTCATTCATATGTTAGGTCATGTACAGGTGAAGACTAAAGATTAACCAAAGATCGTTTGGTTCTGGACTCGCAATGTTCCAATCCCTCCACAATCACTGACGTGCCAAACAGTCAGGGCGTCTTCAAAGTTCAGTCCATTCCAAGTACAGCCCCCTCTTCCATTGTCATCCCCCTCTGGCCTTTCCTTGTCCTTCCACCATCTGCTAATAGAGAATCTGGCCCCTGGCAGATGCAGGACCCTTGAATTTAAACTTTCCCCATTGCAGAACACTGGGGAACAAACATTCCTTCTTTGGTACCCAGGAGATGGTACCCAGGTATCCTGTTATGGCCTCAGAGAATGGAGAGAGACACCTAGCACAGGTGTGTTAGATAGCACATCGGAGGCAAAAGGAAAGGAAGGGAGATACAAACTCTAGGAACTTCCACAAAGGCAAGCATCACAGCTCATCCCCCTGTTGGCTGCTTTGAGCCAACTTTCAGCCTCAGAGCTTGTCACAGGAAAGACAGGCAAGTTTTCTTGAAGGGAGGGTCCACAATTTGTTTCTATGTTTGCTGTGTACCAGTTTTTCTACCAAGGACTTACACCATTCAGCAAAACAAAGGCACACTGGGCAAGCCACATCTTTGGAGAGGCATTGGCAGCAGAGACTGAGTTGACCCTGAGGCCACTCTGTATAAAGGCAGACAGACCTACCCCTTTTCACAGCCCCTACCTGTCCCAATCTTTCTTTGGTGCTGGTGCTCCCAGGAATTCCTCTGTTTTGGTGAACTATTGACCATTGTTATCTGTTTTCAGTGTGCCCCAGCAAAGCAACCACCTCCGTGTTTTAAGGAAGTGGCTGTGAGCAGTATCTAGGCTGGGATGTGTTTCTGCCATATGCACAACTTTTCCCCTTCAATACTTAAAAGTCCCAACTCCCCAGAGTTGCCTAGAAGGTAGTAATCCACCAGTTCTTAGCTAAGTTCCTCTCAAGGTATTTTTCTTGTTGGGAAAAACTGTTAAGACCAAGGTCACAGTCCATTTCTGGGAGCAAATCACAACCAGTGTCCTTGCAGCAACGCTAAAGCCCAAGTGCATGACTGCTGTGAGACTCTCAGAGCCTATCCCCTAACTTTCTCAGGACTTTAACCCTGGGCATCAGAGTTCATTTTCACCATTTGCTCAATTCTGCTTAATTCTTCTTTAGGTGTCGATCCTGAGAGGACTTCCCAGCTTCCTGGATCCCCATCCTTGCATGTGTGTCCTCCGTGAATCCCAGGAGCGCCTTCTCTGAGTGAGAAGGCAACAATAGAGTATGAATCCCTCCCTCATTAAAGATGGCTGACCCAAGCCTCTGTGCTATGCACTTAGCAGATACAGCCTATCCTCAGGATGGGTGACCTCGATATTCACCCTAGTCATACAGCCCTTATGGAACCCACACCAAATACTCACATGGGGTGCACCCTCGGCTCCTCAGAGCTTCTGAGCCCCATTCTTCCTCTCGCCGGTCTCTGAATGCCTCTACTCATCCTTGAACTCCATAGACTCTCTCAGGACTTGATTTAGTCATGCAACAGTGTCCATTCTGTGACAGGGCAGCGTCTCTTGATAGCCTCTAGAGACCCCAGCACAGCAGTGGTCAGAACAGAAAGGGACATAAGCTTTGTCAGGAAGGACGGTCACTTTCCTGTAGAAAGCTTCTGTGCAGAATGTCCATGGTGCCCGACTGGCCTCACCTGGAGCCTAGGGGTGTTTGCTGTTTCTAATGTGGGCTTAAATTTGGCCTATGCACCTTTGAACAATTATAAATTCAAGTAGGATTTGCCAGTTTGATAAAGTTTCAATTTGATGAAAGAAATCTAAGCAAAGGACTGAGGGAGTGGCTCAGCTGGTAAGTGTTTCCATCTCCAGCAACAGATAAACCCACTGTGGTGGCTATCCCAGCAGATGGGAGGAAGAGGTAGGAGGATCAGAGGTTCAAAGCCAGCCTCTGCTACTAAGCTAGTTTAATAGTTTACTATTATTCCAGCCTGAATTACATGATGCTGAGTTTTATATAAGTAAGTAAATAAATGTTAAATAATGAAAAAACCTGTTCTTTCCTTTAAATAAAATTAAATGGGAATTGCAGTTTACCAAATTGTCTTACTTTTTTTTTTTTTTTTTTTTTTTGGTTTTTCGAGACAGGGTTTCTCTGTGGCTTTGGAGCCTGTCCTGGAACTAGCTCTGTAGACCAGGCTAGTCTCGAACTCACAGAGATCCGCCTGCCTCTGCCTCCCGAGTGCTGGGATTAAAGGCGTGCGCCACCATCGCCCGGCTTGTCTTACATTTTTTAACCAGGTATATTTCCCTAACACATAATCCATGATAAAGAATTATTGCTTTATTTTGTTTCCATTTATCTATTTCCAGTTGTAGAATCTGGAGTCTCTATATAGCACTAGATAACTCAGAAATTGCAAAGCATGTATCCAAGTTCCCAGGGTACCCAGTATTAGAAAACATCAAAAGAAAAGGATCAGCTAGGTGGCATTCGGGAGGCAGAGGCAGGCATCACTGTGAGTTTGAGGCCAACCTGGTCTACAGAGCAAGTTCCAGGACAGCCAGAGCTGTTACACAGGAATTCCTTAAAAAAAAAAAAAAAAAAAAAAAAAGCAAACATCCTGAAATCCATATATATTCAACCTGAGAAGTGTCATTGATATGAATACAGCCTGGAGATGTTGTTACTGTTATTAATTATTAATGTTGTTTTTGTTATTGCTGTTATTTTACTATACAGATTCAAAAATGCAAATATAAAATCAAAATATAACAGCCTCTTGCAAATGCACAGAAACCTGTGCATAAGACACAAATTTAATTGTCTCAAACTGAGTCCAAGAAGATAATAAACCACAGGTAATTCCTTCCACGAGCTTCATTTTATTTTCGTTGCTGTTTTGACAATTGAGCTGGTCTGAATAGAAGACAGTTTAATCTTCCTATCTGCTGAAGTCTGTGCAGAAATTACCAGAATCACGTGATACCCTGGTTCCTCCACTTGAAATTGCAACCCCTTTTCAAGGACACTTATTTATATTTCTTTATCCTGAGCCATCCTCTGTCATTCCCATGATTCACAGCTTTATGAGATGTGTGGACCATTCACAATCTCTTGGGAATTTTTTTAATTTCTCAACACAGTAAACACTTTTGGCCACTGAATTATCACCGCGGCAGCTCTGGGGTATTAATGGGATAGTGTTTGCAGCCCACGCTGGCACTGGGCCATCCTCATGACAGATCAGCCCAGGCATTGATATGAGGGAGGTGGAGGGCTAGGTTAGACACACCACACCTCTCGTCCAGGAGGTTACATCCAGGTGCATCACAGAGGGTGCAGATCCAACCTGCTGGACACCAGTTTTGACTCTTGCAGGTAGGTCATACCAACCTTTTCATGTCTGATTATTTGTGAACTTTAACTCTAGAAAGCACAATTCCAAATCCCAGAACTTGAGAGATGGAGACTGGAGAAACAAGGAGCCCTCGGCTACATAGAAAATCCGGTCCCAGAACTCTGCATTTGACAGAGAAAGTCTTCCTGGTTAGACATCTCAGTCCTCAGTGAATTAAAATGTGTGCAAGCGCATGCTGGCAATAGGTTAATTCTTTTAAAAGCAACCCTATAATTTTATCAATATAAACAAGCCCTTGCTACTAACCTTCTTTTACACGTGCCGGTTGATTCTCATTTCTCTATCCTGAAGTATAGACTTTTAAAATTACATATTCACAATGAATTTGGGGAAATGTGGAAAGGAAACTATATATTCTGACTTCTCTGTGGTTTCCCACAAGGCTTTTGTGGGAAGAAAAGAGAGGCATCTGTCTGTGACTGTGGTTTCAAATGCAGAAGGTGCGAGTGTAGTTTTAAGAAAGAGCTGTGGAATGTGGCAAGGAGATGTCCAGCCCGATGGACACAAAGCAAGGAGGGCAAAAGGAATCCCTTATTTTTCAGGGTAAACATTTCCCCATTCCCTGCCCTAGTCAAGCTGGAGGTCTCATTGCCCAGTAATGCATTTAGTGTGTTTCCCAAATGAGTTAATTCTTTAGGACCAATTTCAACCATGTTTCAGTTCCATGATCAGTGTTAGGAATTTATCCCTACAGTCTACTCTGTGGTGGTTTATAAATACTTTAATTAGTAGTAACTTGTCTCATTTGTATAAAGAGGTATAGACAATAATTTTATTAAAACAAACTGAACACACAATTAGATTTATAATGATTGAACACTATTAAACATTTATTTCACCTTAAAATGTATCCATCTATTGCCACTAAAAAGTTGAGCAGATAATTTCTAATCTTCTAAACTATAAATATAAGTAGAAATTTCTTAATATATATTTTTCTAGGTTTGTGAGTATAACTCAGTGATAGAGAGCTTGGCAAGCCTCTAGGAGGCCCTATATCCAATCTCTAATATTGTATACATAGAACAAAACATAAATGTGTTTTTAAAGAAACAGAGAAGTAGGGGTAACTGTTGAAATGGTTTTCTGAAAACACGTGTGCCACTCTTGCATGTTTTAAGCAAAGATTCGTCATTGCTGTTTAATGTGGTATCTTACTTCTTTATCAAATCACACACTCCAACATCTGGTGTCAAGCATCTTATCAAACTGGTGCACGTGTATCCCAAAGGGAGGGAAAGGCCTGCGGCACTGGCCCCAGACTGGTGAGCAGCAATCACAGTACGCCCCACACAGTGGACCATTAACTTCCTGAAAAATGAATGGAGGGCAGACATGACATCCATGAGCCCTCGGGACTTCGGAAATGGCTTGAGATACAGGCACAAGTAGGTGGGTTCTGTGGGATGGCAGCATCAAAGCTTCACAACGGCACATACTACTGAGGAAGAGAGAATAGTGGCTGCCAGCAGCTGTGGGGGAAAAAAGAAGAGGGAGTTTTGCTTAATGGGGGCCGAATTCTCATCTGGCAGCATTAAGAGAATTTAGAAGATGGATTCTAGTGTGGAAGGCGCCTAACAACACCACAGTGTTTATGTACATAAAATAGTGACTGCAGTTGCAGAAATGAATTTAAGGAAGTTGCTCCCTGCCTCCCAGTGGCGAAACAAAGCAAACTTAAAGTCTCGCCTATCCTCGATAATGAGAGGTTGGAACAGTGAAAAGTGAGTCAGGCAGGATTTGAGTCTTCAGCAATGGGGTGTCTTGAGAGCCATGGCCATGGTTCCACATAGTTTCTGGGGCAAAAGGGTATCTGAGAACTGGACATGTGGGCAACTCATGAGCCGAGCAAAGAGAACATACTTTCAAAGTAACTTTCAAAAGATAAAATGATCTGCAAAATATTTAACTTTCACACAACCAACTAAGATGCTCAGGGACTTGGTCAGGGGCTGAGTGAGTCATGGGGTTATTGTTCCAGCCATAGCTGTGATTTTAGCGGAGAAGAAACAAGGGAGGTACCCCCAGAAGGCACGGACTTCCTCAAGGCATTTGTGCTAGACAACAATCTTGAGGATGAAGTAGTATCCACATCTTTGTAGGGTGGATATTTTGATTCAATAAGCTCAACCAATCTTGGCCAAAAGCAAGGCAAAGATTAAAATGAAAGTAAAGATTTAAAGTCTCTTGAGAGTGACGCAGGAATCATTGTTTTCTCTACAGCTGGGCAAACACTAGGGTCTCTGAGTTACCCACTAAAGAATGAGTTTGTGTGGTGCTGAAGAAGGAGGGTCTGACTGAGGACAAAATACTTAGGAAGAGTTCATGGAAGCATTCATTAGCATTACAGGTTCATACTTAGAAAACCCCAAGAAGTCTTCTGGTATCTGAAGTGCCAACCTCTGTAAACAGAACCAAGTGAACTCCCACCCCAGGGTGAGTCTATCCTCTATCCACAGTCTGGCTTTCCTACTTTTAGATCTAGGAGCAAAAACCCTTTTGTTTGGCGAGACATTTATTATCCAGTGTTGGAGAAAATCATATGAACTTGGTTTTTTCAATAAAGTTTGATGGTTTAGTGTGTAAAATTTTTACCTGCCATGCACAAATCTCTGTGTCCATTTCCCAGCATTACATAAACCAGACATGGTAGCACATGCCTGTAACTCAGCACTCATGAGGAAGAGCCTGTAAGATCAGAGTTCCTAGGTCATTTTCTACTATTTAGAAAATTCAAGTCCAGCCTGGGATACATGACACCTTGTCTCAATAAATAAAAATTTTGATATATTAAATGTGTCACCTACATTAACAGTCCCTAAGTTGTATATAACAGATATTTCATCAACCAAGACTTTATTATGCAAAGTATAATTAATATGAAATTATAAATTATGAATAAGCAAATAGTTCTCAACCATTATGTTGCTACGGTGTAATAAAAAATCAGGAGTTCCTTCAGCTTACAAAGAACGTTGATTCATTACTGAACTCACTGTTCTGGTGGCATGTGTCAGGTAAACCTTGGAAATGAGGAAAGATTTATGTTAAGTTGTGACTGTGTTGGAACATTTTGCTAGCGTAGATGGATTTGAAGTGGGTTTCACCATTTCTCAAGGCAACTTTCTGGGCATGCGTAGTTCACACAGAGTCACAGATAATGAAACTCTCTCCCCTCCCTCGATTTGCAGTGCTGCCCCTGCTGGGAACCACGGACATGGGGAATGCCACAGCTGGGTTCATTCTCCTAGGACTCTTTAACTACACCAGAGCTCACCTGGTTCTCTTTGTGCTGGTTCTGACTGTGGCCCTCAACTCCGTGGTAGGCAATGCCCTCCTGCTTCTCCTGATTCAGCAGGATCGCCGGCTCCACACACCCATGTACTTTCTCCTCAGTCAGCTCTCTCTTATGGACATGATGCTGGTCACCACCACTGTGCCCCCCATGGCAGCGGGTTATTTAACGGGCAAGAAGTTCATCTCCACTGCTGGCTGTGGCTTCCAGATCTTCTTCTTCCTCACACTGGGAGGTGGCGAGTGCTTCCTCTTAGCGGCCATGTCCTATGACCGCTACGTGGCGATATGCCACCCTCTGCGCTATCCGGTTCTCATGAGCTGGCAGTTATGTTTGAGACTGACCTTGGGATCTTGGCTCCTGGGCGCAGCTGATGGAGCCATGCAGGCTGCCGCCACAATGAGCTTCCAGTTTTGCAACCGGAACGAAATCGACCACTTCTTTTGTGAGGCCCCTGTGTTGTTGCACCTGGCTTGTGGTAATACATCTGCCTTTGAGTTTGTCATGTACATCTGCTGTGTGTTGATGCTTCTGGTCCCCTTCTCCCTCATCCTGACATCGTATGGCCTCATCTTGGCCACTGTCCTCCGAATGCGGTCCATAGAAGCCCGCAAGAAGGCCTTTGCCACTTGCTCCTCTCACGTGGCTGTAGTGGGCCTCTTTTATGGAGCTGCCATTTTCATCTACATGAGACCCACATCTTCCAGGTCGGCTAACCATGATAAGGTTGTATCGGCATTCTACACTATTGCCACCCCCATGCTGAACCCCCTCATCTACAGCCTTAGGAACAGCGAGGTCAAGGGTAGCCTGAGGAAGTGTGTGGCCCGTTGTGCTGCCCTAACTAGTAGAAATGCCTTGGTTTGCTTGGCCTTTGACGGCTGTACAAAGAGGAAGGACATCCAGTAGGCACCTTCACGGGGTTATGTGTCAGGATGCCCAGTGGATACCTGAAGCCACTGAGAATTGCAAGCTCTGTTGTTGAGTTTCTTTTCCACCTTAACTCAACACTTCTATCCTGTGGTTGGAACTGGTAGGACCTGAGGAGTCTCTGCAAAACTGGGACTACGTTCCTGTTGTCCTTCCTCTCAATTTCATGGACACCTTTGTTCTTATTGTGGACATTAGCAAACTTAGCAGGCTACAGCGTCTGTAGTTTAACTTAATAAGCACCTTATTGCTTGACTTTTTGTTTGTTTTTGTTTTTCAAGACAGGCTTTATTCTGTTTAGCACTGGCTGTCCTGAACCTCGCTATGGAGACCAAGTTGGCCTGGAACCCAGAGATTCTCCTGTCTGTGCTTCCCAAGCATTGGGATTAAAGTGTGCCACCACCACCCGGAAAACTTGTCTTTAACATATCTAGATTTCAGTATCACAGCTTTTACACTTTGGAGACATGAAGGTCACTAGAACTGAGGTGGCTCCCATGTGACCGATGAATGGGTAGCATACATAGAGTGGATACGCTGGTCATAACTGGGTACCAGAACTGTAAGCCATCTCAACATGCTACTCAGAAGGCAGCACTGTAGTGGAAGAGTTAAAAATCCTGGAAGTTTTCATTCTTTTTCAGATGACAGTTGTCTGCAGGAAGCTATGGGTGTGGAAGGCAAAGCCACAAGTAAGGGGTGTGTGTGTGCATCTGTGCCCATGACTTGGATATTTTCTGCTTTACTCGGAGGTTTTGGTAAATCTACATGCTGGGAGTTGAGTGTGGAGCTGCCTTCTCATTTCAAAATGAATTCTCAAAAAAAAAAAAAAAAAAACCTGAAAAATCACAGATTCTCGGTGAAAAGTTCTCGTGCCCCTCCACACACAAATTTTTATGCCAGCAGGAACTGCAAGCAGCCTTGAGTATTAGCTGCCAGTTGGTTTCAAGTCTGGGGAAGCGAAGCACGGTTTTCTAGCCGGGGGTACGCACAGCAGGTTTCATCTTCCAGACAATTCTATTGAGCTCTGCCTTTGTATCTGTTACTAAGAGATACAAACTCCCAAACTGCACAGAGGTCCCCTGCGCCCTTTTCTAATCAAACATCTGCCCACAAATTCAAGGCTAGATGGAATTCCATTCCCATCCTATACTGTTTCATTGCTGGAAACAAAATAGACTCAATTTTGATGTCTTTATCTGTGTGTGTGTGTGTGTGTGTGTGTGTGTGTGTGTGTGTGTGTGTGATGTGTTTGTGAAGACTCTCTGCATTTTTACACACTCCAGTATCTGTTCTTTAAAATTGATAATAATACCCTAGTGTTTTAAAAACCACTACTTGTTCCCTACTTGTGATGGACATGTAGGTGACCTTCAAACTTTTATTGCATTACATGTTTTCACTTCACTTGGTAGATGGACGAGGAACCTTTATCAGATTGTTTGGTTTCACATTCCCACAAGCGGTTCACACTGGGTGCCGTTGCCCCAGCTTTATCAACGCTTTCCACTCAAGAAGTCTGGCAGTACGGCATCCTGCATGCTGTGTGTGCTTTTCTGGTGGTTCCTGATGCTGAGTGTTTTTGTACAGACTTACTGCCAGGTTGGGTATCATCTTGAACTTTGTATCTCAGTCTTGGAAAATAAAAACAAAACATGCTGCTGCTTCCACAGCAAACAAGTTGTGATTCACTCAGATATTCCAAGGTTTGGAATTTTAGAATAAAACTGCACGTGAGAATGTTTGCATTCAGTGTCTGGAATTTTTCACTTCGTGTGTACTTGGGGTTCCTTTTCAACCTCTTCCACTTTCTTCGAAGCAACAAACCTTGACAATGGCCCCACAGACTGTCCCAGCCATACAACTGTCGCCAATATGCAGAGGGACAAGTTTGGTCCTAAGCTATTTCCTTCCCTGCCCAGCTGGAGTCGGTGAGCTCCAATTAGCTCAGGTAATCTGTTTCAGTGGGTGTACCCATCATGATCTTGACCTCTTTGCTCATATTCTCATTCCTCCCACTCTTCAGCTGGACTTTGGGAGCTCAGCCCAGGGCTTCAATGCACGTCTCCGCCTCTCTTTCCATCAGTTGCTGGATGAAGGTTCTATGGTGATGTTTAAAGACATTCATCAGTCCGACAACAATGGTTGGAAGACTTTTAATGTTTGCTTCTATTTCCTTTGTGATTATAGGTCTATATAAATTGTTTATCAGGTCTTGATTTAATTTTAGTCTGTGGTAGCTATCAAGAAAATTGTTCATTCCTTTTGGTTTTTGAAGTATGACCTAATGATTCATTGGATTTCCTCAGTGATCAGTGAAAATATGTCCCCTTTTCATTTCTGATTTTGTTAATTTGGATATTCTCTGTCGTTTGGTTAGTTTGAATAAGGGTTTATCTAGCTTGACTTTCTCAAAGAACCAATTCTTTGTTTCACTGATTCTTTGTTTCTATTTTGCTAATTTTAGCCCTGAGTTTGATTATTTCCTACCGCCTATTCCTCCTGGGTGGTCTACTTCTTTTTGTTGTAGAGCTTTCAGTTCTGCTATGAAGTCACTAGTGTGAGATTTTTTCCAAATTCTTTATGTGGGCACTTAGTACTATGAACTTTTATGTTAACACTGCTTTCATAGTGTCCCATAAGTTTGGATTCATTTTCGTTGAAATCTAGATAGTTTTTAATTTCTTTCTTAATTCTTCCTTGACCCAGTGGCAATTCAATTGAGAGTTGTTCATTTTCCATGAGATTGTAGGCTTTCTGTATTTTGTGTTGTTGTTGAATTCTAGCTTTAACCCATGGTGATCAAATAAGATACAGGGGGTTATTCCATTTTTTTGTCTCTGTTGAGATTTGCTTTATGATCACATATGTGGTTGATGTTAGAGAAGATTCGATGAGGTAGGTGCCAAGAAGAAGGTATACTCTTTTGTGTTCGGGTGAATGCAATGCTCTGTACATGTCTGTTAAGTCCATTTGAGTCATACTTTTGTTAGTTCCCTTATCTTTCTCTTAAATTACTGTCTGACAGACCTGTCCATTGGAGAGAGTGGGGTGTTGATGTCTTCCACAATTAATATGTGGTGTGTGCTGTGTGATTTAATCTTTAGTAATGTTTCTTTTACAAATATGAGTGCCCTTATATTTGGGGCATAAATGTTCAGAATTAAGACTTCATTTTGTGGGCCAGAGACATCTTTGGGATCAGACACAAGTCAGGGACCTCTGAGAGAGTAGGCCCAAGCCAGGGACCTCTGTGAGAACAGGCCTGAGCCAGCGACCTACACTGGAGCATGCCTGAGGTAGCAACCTCCATAGGAAGAGGATTGAGCCAGTGACCTCTGTAGGAGCAGGCTCAAGGCAACAACCTCCACAAGAGCAGGCCCAAGCCAGTAACCTCTGCCAGAGCAGGCCTGAGCCAGTAACCTTCAACAGAGCAGGCCTGAGGCAGCAACTTCCACAGGAACAGGTACAAGGGAGCAACCACTGAGGGCACAGGCCTGAACCAAAGACCTCTGTGGGACTGGGCATGAGTCAGAGACCTCCGAGCAAACAGGCCTGAGCCAGGGGCATCTGTAGAAATAGGCCTGAGTCAGTGACTTCAGCTGGAGCAGGCCTGAGGCAGCAACCTCCATTGGAGTATGTACAAGGAAGCCACCACTGAGGGAGTATGCCTGAGCCAGGACCTGTACCAAGCCAGGGACCTCCACAGGAGCAGGCCCAAGCCAGAGGCATCTATGGGAGCAGGACCAAGTCAACGACTCTGCTGGAGTAGGCCTGAGGCAGAGACCTCCACAGATGTAGGTACAAAAGAGAGACCCCCAAGGGAGCAGGCCTGAGACAGGGATGTCTGTGGAAATGGACCTGAGGCAGTGACCTACACAGGAACAGGATTGAGCCAGTAGCCTCCACCAGAGCAGGTCCAAGGCAAGGACCTCCACAGGAGCAAGTACAAGGGAGCCACTGCTGAGGGGATAGGACCAAACCAGAAACCTCTGCAGCACTGGGCGTGAATCAGTGACCTCTCCACAGGCGCAGGCCAGAGCCAGCGACATCTGCTGGAGCAGGCCCAAGGCAGTGACCTCAGTAGGAACAGCTCCAAGCAAGCAACCTCTGTGGGAGCAGACCCAAACGACCCTCAGTGTTTCAGCGACCCCTGAGAACACTGATCAACCTACAGGAACACTGAGTGACCTTCAGGGAAACTGGAACCCTGGCCCTAACTGCACCACAAAGAGCCGGCGGTGGTGGCACAGGCCTTTAATCCCAGCACTTGGGAGTCAGAGGCAGGCGGATCTCTGTGAGTTCGAGACCAGCCTGGTCTACAAGAGCTAGTTCCAGGACAGGCTCCAAAACCACTGAGAAACCCTGTCTAGAAAAAAAAGATCAACCATCTGAGTCTTGGATCCAGTAGGACCTGAAAGATTGATCAACAAAGACACAAGGGCAACTACACCAATCAGAGGGAAAGATAGGTAGACAAAATAAGAACACACTCAACACCACAAAGAGCAACACGACACCAATAAAGTACTTTTTCTAGTACTTTCTGTAGAGCTGGATTTGTGGATAGGTATTGTTTAAATCTGGTTTTATCATGGAATATCTTGCTTTCTCCATCTATCCCTATTATTTTTAGTTTTGGTCTTTCATGGTGTTCCAGATTTCCTGGATGTTTTGTGTTAGGAATTTATTGGATTTAACTTTTTCTTTGCCTGACGAATTTATTTCCCCTATTGTATATCTTCAATGCCTAAAATTCACTCTTCCATCTCTTGAATTCTGTTGGTTATCCTTGCTTCTGTAGTTCCTGTTCACTTACCTAGATTTTTTATTTCCAGAATTCCCATGGTTTGTGTTTTCTTTATTGCCTCTGTTTCAACTTTCAAGTCTTGAATTGTTTCCTTCACCTGTCTGGTTTTTTTCTTGGTTTTCTTGACATTCTTTGAGGGATTTATTGATTTCTTCCAATTTTTGGTTGTCTTTTCCTCAATTTCTTTAAGGGGATTTTTCATTTTGTCTTTAAAGGCCTCTATTTTCATAAGTTATTTTTAAGTTTTTTCTTTTCCTTCTGTGTCATTTGTGTTGGGATGTTCAGGTCTTGCTGTTGTAGGACAACTGGATTCAGGTAGTGCCATATTGCCCTTTTTGCTACTGAATGTATCCTTACACTGGCATTTACCCATCTGTTCTTCCAACTTGCATAGGTGGCGTTTGTGCCCATAGGGGCTGCTGATGTTGCTGCAAAGCATTGTATGCAGGGAGGAGGAATTTGGGATAGGTGTGGTTTGGTGGCAGAGTAGGTCTTGTGGGAAGAGAGTCCAGTGGGTGGCAGAGGTGGTGGTGCAGCCTGTCTGTAGGTCTCTTAGCTGCTGGCCAGCTACTGGGGACTGTACTACAGCAGTAGGGTTCCACCAGAGTTGGAGGCAGGGCCCAGTTCCCTTGCTGGGCTGAGATTGGAGGAGGAGGAACAGGGGTTGTGCACTGGGGTTTAGGGCTTAGTGATTGGGGCAGTTTAGTTGGAAGACCTGTCGCTCACCTGTGATAGGTGATGAAAGGCCTTTAAAGATGACATATGGGCTACTGATACTGTGGGGGGATGGCTATTCAAGGTGGGGAAGATAGGGCCAGCCTCATGCTGCTTTTTGTCTGACTGTTTTTCGTGGCAACAGAAATGAAACCAGAACGCAGTAACCTAACCCAATATGCAACACTGAGATATCTCTCTCTCTCTCTCTCTCTCTCTCTCTCTCTCTCTCTCTCCCTCCCTCTCTCCCTACCTCCCTCCCTCCCTCCCTCCCTCCCTCCCTCCTTCCCTCCCTCCTTCCCTCCCCCTTCCCCCCTCTCTCTTTCTCTCTCGTTTTTTAAGACAAGGTTTTCTGTATAATCCTGACTGTTGTGGCACTCATTCTGTAGACAGGCTGCCCCCAAACTCAAAGATCTGCCTTCCTCTGACTTCTGTGTACTAGGATTTAAGGCATACACCACCATGCCCAACATTTTGTTTGTTTATTTGTTTTGCTTTGTTTTGTTTGAGTGAAGGGACCAGGGCCAGTTTTGTTTTCCCCAGAAGTCAGGTTGAGAAGAGCTCTGCCCTGTATCACTCCACCATCCTATGCTGACTCATGTCTGGCTTCAACCAGACCCTCAGGAAGTACATCCAATCTGGCAGTCAATCAGGGTTCTACCCAGCCATATGCAGGAACTGTTCTGTTCTATTTTCTGTTGCACAGACCCCTGACACAGCAGACAGACTCTTGACACCATAATCATAGGTGCTGTCCAGATGTCATGAGCCAACCAAAAAATGATTCCTGTATATGTAAGAGCCTATACCCAATCACTTCAAAGTACACTTAACCACAGCTGGAATTCTCTTATGCAGGCTTGCCTTACATGCCCGCCCACCCCCGACCTCCCTCCCACTGCTTAACGCCATTTTCAGGGGGCCCCAGCTTGCCGGTCTTTTCTTGAAAATGAAGCTGCTCTCTTCAATTGCTTATCGGGTGTCTTTTGGTCATTTGGATTCATCTGAGGACCCTACAAAGACCTCTTGCAACAAGTAGCTGAGCTTCAGTCCCCATCACCAGAGGGCAACTGTTCAAACCATTACAGACAAGATGGGCACATGTTATAACCAATCAGGTTGCTTCTTTAGCTCACTTCCGTTCTCTGTGGATGTCTCCTCTTCCCTCTGCCTATGTGATGCTGCAAGGCCTCCTGAAGCATTTTCAATCAGACCCTACCTGACTCTAAATCATAACGTGGTGACCCGTGTAAAATATGTCTTGTGTGATTTTTAACAGAAGCAGCCTTTATTTCTCCCGATGGAGCACAAGTGGGAATTCGTTCGGACTCGCTCTACCGAGACAATGCTACTTCCGGTGATCATCCTCCCCCAGAATCCACAGTTTAGCCTTGTACAGAGTGATGTCATGGTAGACCTTGAAGTGGTTCAGCCTGTTGTCCTGGCGGTCTGGGTTGACCTAAAGGGGAGGGGGCAGGGTCAGTCTTTCAAGGAGGAAGCAGACTTGGGTTTACATGATGTAGAGCTAGATCTGTATCAGGCCCAAGGCCCGGTGACAGCAGGGCTTTTCCTTATTAAACCTTGAGCTGTAACACAGATATATGTGAGTATTCACATCGAAGATCTCCAAACTGAAGGAGAGTAACCTATCAAAGCTGAGGCAGGACCCTCCCTGCTGCCCTTGCCTCAGAGCTCTTCACCCCTGGAAAGTAGCTCACAGAGGAGAGGCGGTATATTTATTACTGTAGCTAAGCTACGAGGACAGCGCCTAGCATGGGCTACCTGACAAATGTGTAGGCGTGTTGAAGGAGCATGGCGCTAAAGTGAATACAAAACAACTTAGTGATTTGTCCAAGGTCACACAACTAGGGAATGTGGCCCAGAATTCAAACCCGGGAGAGACTGCCTCCCCATCACTGGCCCTGCTGGTATGCTGCCAGGGACCACTAAGTGAAGGAGCCATACTCACCAAGGGAATTGGATCCCATCCAATTTCTTGGGATTCAGTCTGTGTCTCTGGATATTTCTTCCTTGGACCCTGTGCAGCATGGTGAATGAGGTTCAGGAACTTGGCTGGGAGAGGAGGCATAGTTAAAAAGGAATCAGAAACCGCAGCAACAACTAGCATGGCATGATAAACCTATGGGTGTGGTAGTGGCATGCATACCTTGATGTTAACCAGCAGCTCTCTAAATGGTCCTAAGGACCACTCAACAGGAGGGAAACCATGCCTGGTACTGTAATCTTTGACCACTTCAAAGAACTGTAGAATATGGCATTTAAATAACTTAGGGTTCTGTTGACGTGAAACACGATTTCTCCTGGCAGCACCAATTTATTCCTAAGAGAATGTTGACCACTAAAGAAACTTCACTTAGAACTTGATTTCTTCTTGGGGGGAAAAATGCCTTTGGACAAAGAACTGTCTATGTCTTAACTACTGACAAAATGCACAGTGTCCAGACTAAACAAGCAAAATACAAAAAAAAAAAAAAAAGACTGCCAAACCTTGCCAAGACAAGACAGTGTAAGATGATTTTGAAAACTTCCCTGCCTCTGAAAATGGCTGATCAGTTACTCTAGTCCTTAGCCAAATTTGGTTGCTCCAACATTGCAAATGAGACTTTAGGTGATTGTCCTGGTAGTTGTTGTCTCTGTCATCTACTGCACATTTTAGAAGCTGCTTGATTGCACTTCCTGCCTACTCAAGTAATATTATTTCCCTTCTCTGGTCTTTGATGGGGTTGAAGATTAGATAGTCATAGTTACTTTCCTCTTATGACTTAATCAAGCCATTTCTAATATAAGACTTAGACTCCTTAGGATAGAATAACTACTGAAACATTTAGCATATGTTTCTTGCTTAATATTGTTTGTGCTGGTTGTACTTCTAATTTTTATACCTGATATCTGTTCTTATTGTGTAGAGTTTTGTATTGGGTTTGGCACTCTCTTATTTAGACAAAAGGGGGAGGTGATGGGGAACTTCCTTCAGCCAATGGCCTTTGAGAAACTGGACCAGGTTGGGCATGGCTTTGGGTACCAATAGGTGCACGCTCTCTGCTTTCTTGCTCTCTCTCTGCTCTCACACCTGAATTCTGGATTGTGTTTCTGTTCCCTGTTGTGATCTGTGAGTCCCCTCTTAAATTAAAAAAAAAAAACCCTTATTAGACCCAGTTCAGAGATAATGTGGGATTACTTTATTTATGTTCCCCTTCATCTGGTGCGTTCCCTTCACTAGAGAAAGGAACAGGTACTGCAATGCCTCCATTTCATGACAAAGAAACCTAGTCACAAAGAATTTAGTAACCTCCCACTGTCACACAACTAGTGAGAGAAGGGGGACTCTGGATGCTGAGCAGGAATCAGCCCTGGGAAGAAACAGAGCAACAGCCCACTGTCAGCAGCAAGGACAAGAGCCAGGCTGTACACAGTTCTCAGACCGTGCTGCCTCCTCCCCTTCCTGTCCCTGTTTACAGATCATGAAATGTCCTTGCACAGCTTCCCCTGAGAAGCTCTGCCTCTGCCTGGAGTCTTTAAGAACTCTTTCCAGAATGCCATTGCCCGACAGAGGCACCAGTCTGCGACGTTGGCTCCCTCATCCCCTTCCCTAACTCCTCTCCAAGTATGTACGAGGCTACTTCCCACTCCTTCATAACAGGCCCTCCTCCTAGCCCCAGCCCGTGGACTGTTACAGGGTAATTATGAAAATAACAGCCAACATTTATGAAGCACCACACACAACATCCCATCACACACTTGCGTTATTTTGCCTAGTTCTAGCAATCATCCTAAAAACTGTTTCAGAGAAGTTTTGAAAAACAAAAAACGATACTGGTTGTCCTGGTCAGCTTTAAAAGTGTCCCTTTGACAGAGCCTAGGGTCATCTGAGAAGAAAGCTTGGACTGAGGAATTATCTAGATCAGATTGACTGGTGGGCATGTCCATGGGGGGGGGGGTAGAATTGCCTAGATTGACAACTGATGTAGAGGGTTCAGCCCACTGTGGGTGGCGTCATTCCTACACAGGTGGTCCTGAGCTGTATGAGAAAGCCAGCTGAGCAGGAGCCTGCAGCGAGCAAACCAGAGACTGAGTTGAACCAGCAACCTTCTTCCGTGACTTCTGCTTCAAGCTCCTACTCTGACGTTCCTCGGGGAAAAGGGACCTGGAAATGAAAGCTGAAATAAACCCTTTCCTCCCCCAAATTACTTTTGGTCAGAGTGTTTGACCACAGCAACAGAAGCACGCTAGAGCACTGCCCATCACTTGCTTAGTGGGTAGAAGCATTGAAAATTAAAACCAGTCACTATGACTTCAGGGTGATGGAGGGTTGGATGGATACAAGGTAAGGGCTTACGAACATTGTTGTTGGCTTCGTGGGTAGTAACCTGGCATTGTAGCTAAAGAAGTCAGTCTCCTGTGACCTTGGTTAAAACCAGTTTCAGAGGACCCCATATCTTCCCCAAGGTAGCAGAATCCTGAGAGGTGTCTACAGCCTGCCTGACCCTCTGTACCCTGGCTCTTAGTGTTCTCAAGCCCAGCACTCACCATCTGCAGGCTCCTCCAAGTTATCATGCCAAGACATAGGCTTCCTGGCAATCGTGTGAACTAGAGAAAAACAAGCAGCAAAATTCACATTAGCAGGGCCTAAGATTGTCCTAAGATTCACCTTACACAAGGCCTCTGTTTAGCATTCACTAAGGAGTCTGGCATCTGCCAGGAACTGTGCAGGACACTAAGGAACAAGACCTCACAGCAAGCCTGTCACTCCAGTACTGTAGCCAAGAGTACCTACTTGACCTTAAAAGACCAGAACTCTCCAGTGTTCCACATGGATACTGTCTTCCGGTTTCCAGCATGGGAAAACTTTCGCTTCCAAGTTGGCAGATAAGCAAGCATGGCTGAAGGCCATGAGAACCAGACAGGATGGACATGCAGGAGGCCATCGACTGGAGAAACTGAATCCACATCCTCCAGTTGACGGGAGCACTGCAGACAGCGCTGAGCAAGACGGGAAGTGCTCCCAGCCCCTGAGTATTCCTTCTGTGTGGGGACTGACAGCAGGTCAACATGGGGATAACATGTGAGAGGGAACTTGGGAGCAGGCCATGTGCATAGAGGTGGTGGCGTGGGTGTGTGGTGAGTGTCCCGGGGAGGTGCCTGTGAGTCCTGAGTGAAGGGGTGGGCACACCGTGGGAGAAGGCAGGAAAGAAGATGAGTGACAGCTGGCAGAGTCAGGCGCATCCAAAGGAGAGAGCTGCTGAAGATCAGGAGGAATGAGCAAGGTGATGGGAGCCCGTGCCCTCCAAGAAGTTCTTTGTCTCGGACCCTATTAGCTATTCTCAGCCCAGCCGCACCCAAACGCCAAAGATGTTACCAGTGTGTTAGCAAAGTCTTTGTGAACGAAAGCAAGTGCCAACACCCTGTAGTTTATTCTCACCTTATCCCAGTGAACCCCATTAGTTATGGACCCCGAGGGGCTGGGCCAGGAGACTGCACTGTCCGCGAAAGCCTGCATGTGGCCTTCAGGGGTCATTTTAATTCGTAAGTGGACAATGTTTAAACAGAACTGGGGAATAATTTTTCTTCTCATTTTAGTGATCAAGTCTCCTGACAAAAACTAGCTTACATACGGGTAAATGAAGTCTCCACACTTTCTGCAGACAGCGAGACTGGAGTTGACTGTGGCTAACGCAGCACAGAAGTTGGAGACAAGGAGCGCGTAGGTATGGGAGATGGATGGCACACTTAGGAAATCTGTTTCTACGGGAATGAAGGGAGGAAGGAGTGTGTGTATGTGTGTGTGGTGTGTGTGTGTGGTACGTGTGGGTGTGTGTGGTGTATGTGTGTGCGGTGTGTGTATATGGTATGTGTGTGGTGTGTGGTGTATGTGTGTGTTGTGTGTGTGTATGTGGTGTGTATGTGTATAATGTGTGTATATGGTATATGTGTGTGGTGTGGTGTGGGGGGGTGTGGGTGTGTGTGGTATGTGTGTGGTGTGTATGGTGTGTGTGTGTGTGTGTGGTGTGTGTATATGGTATGTATGTGGTGTGGTATGGTGTGTGTGGTGTATCGTGTGGTGTATTGTGTGTGTGTGTGTGGTATGTATGTGTGGTGAGGGGTTGGGGTGTGGTGTGTGTGTGTTTGTGGTACGTGTGTATGTAGCAGTAGCTGAGCCAGAGCACAGTAAGCACTGTGACTTTGTTGGAGACTCTTGGTGGGAAAGAGTGAGGTGGGATTAACTGTGGGGGAGGGGTCAGAATGGATGGAAGCTGGAAAGGAACCAGAGCCAGGTCCAATGAGACTTTAGAGGCTGCTGGGTTCAAACCAGCTCAAAACTGCAGGAGACCTCCAAAATGTTTACAAAGGGATTGTCCTGGTCTGTTTGGTCTTTTAACACAGGTAAGCAGGAAGGAATGTGGAGGAAGGAAGTTGGTGCTTGGAGGGAGAGTAACTTGGAGCCCCTGAGACTGTCACAAATTTAGGGGGTTTGGAGACCACCGAGACCTACTCAGACACTATTAGCAAATGTCCTGAGTGGGCAGAGTGGCTGCCATGGGCATTGGGACTTTCGCTCAGCTGCACAGATGTTAATTGGGAGACCTGTGGGTCGGAATGATCAAGAGTGCAGCGAGGAGGAGTGGTGAGAAGCTAACACCTTAGCTAGTGCAGTGGGATGCTTAGGCCAGGCAAGCAGAGCAGGCCAGGAGGGGCAAACATTCAGCCAGAAAGCTGCTGGTGAGCTGCTCCAAGGAAGAATGCAGGGAAGTGGTGGGACCCATGAGTCCAGAGTTCTGTTTCAGGCCCAGAGGCCGTTTCAGAGAACCCAATGGAGTCACACAGGAGGAAGACAGTGGGAGATCGGGGGGCATGGGGTGGTTTTGCTGAGTGGGGGTGAGGGGAGGGGAAATTTCAAGCTCTGTTCCTGGTAGCTTACCACTTCTGAGCTTCGGGAGGTCAGGGGTAAGAAGTCAAAATAATAATAAAAACAACAAACCATACAAGAACAAAACCCCTTGGTGTATTAAAAAAGAAACCAAACATAAAAACCTAACAAAAAGCAGACATAAAAACCCTGTACAATTACTTAAGAAGCACAACTACCTCCACCCCAAATCATTTATCTTTTATTCTACATCTAAAATACTCAATTTCGGACGCATTTGGATGCACCTCTCATGCCTGGGGTGATGTGGGGAGAGATGGGAGAGATCCCCTCAAAACTCAACATAGAGCCAGAGGAGGCTTGCTCTCCCACTCCTCCCAACCCTCTTGTGCCTGCTCACCCTTGCGCAGGGGATTCACGTGATACTGTGTGTACAGCTTCTGTGTTCGCAGCTCTTTGAGAAATAGTTCTCTCAAGATCTGATTCTGATGAACTTCGTCCTGGACCATCTTCTGCCCCATGCGTCCTGCCATGGCCTTTGCCCTTGCTCTGAGAGGTCAGGCTATCTGACTTCTCCTTGCCAAGAGAAAGGTTGCCTTCTACCTAGCAACAGTGTTCCCCTTGTGTTCAGGCAACAGCGTCCTTCTTGTCTCTAGGCAACAGCGGCCAGATTCCACAGCACCACCCTCCCTGGCAGTCTTTCTCTGGCTTCTGTCCACTCCACCCTCCAAGCTCTCAGGCTCCTGGTGTCTCATTGATCCTCCACCAGTGCCCTCAGACCCGGACCCAGCATCCAGATGTAGCGCCTCCCCTGTGCACCTCTAGGAAAGGGCAACTGTCCCTTACCCAGCCAGGAAGAAAAGACTGGAGTGGGGACATCAACATGGGTGATCGATTCCTAAAGACAGTTTGAGGAGGAGACAAAAACCAATAGATTTGAAAGCAGGTGCCTTAAATTTATAAAGAAAAGGATAAAGGAGAGAGAGAGAGAGAGAGAGAGAGAGAGAGAGAGAGAGAGAGAGAGAAGAAAAAAAGAAAAAGCAAAAACAAAACACCTCTGACACACACAAACACACAAGGTGGGGCAGAGCAGAGACAGAGAGTTAGAATCAAATATTGCTGGTATGAAGACCAGCCTCCAGCAGTTCAGGGATTGAGGCAGACCTTTGACTTTTCTGTCTGAGGATGTAACACTTCATTCTCTGGGGCTGGGAGAGATGGAAAAAACATACATGCACTCTTAGAATCTTCCTATCAACTTCAGCCTCAGTTTTGTCTTTATTTTTCCCTTACAGCTTACATAGCCCACTCAAGCAATATATAAACTCCAATGCAGTTACATTCTAGTTCTCAAGTGAAGGATTATAATGAATATAGATAAAAACCATGTTTCCCGTTTCCCTTACATAATTAAACATTTTAAATATTACAAGTGAAAACCAGGTTGTCTCAAGAACCCACATACATTCATACCCAAGTAACTTGTTACAGATTAACAGAGTGTGAGCAAGCAAGGTATTTTTCTCAGCCAACTCTTTCGTTAGCAGGCTGCATTTTCTGGTTACAATGAAAAGAACTATCATTTTATTACCATCTCTAAAGTTAACATTATAAGAACTCTTAAGAGAATCACACACCCAAGCTTTTATACACGGAAAAGAATCAGTCAGCTCTACGTGAAAGCCTCAAGATGCATGCCCACACTCCTCAACAGTTTTCATATCAGGAAGCTGAGGGCAGAAATGAGTGCATGGTCACACCTTCGATCATCAATCCTAGCAAGAAAGGCACGTCAGCGAATCTCTGGGCTGCTCTGTTTTTCTTCCCTGATCTTAACGAGTCCCTCACCCAGCTACGTGCCTCTCCACAACTTGAAATTGTTTCCTAGGGTTTTTCACCTCAAAGCTATTTGACAAAAACCTCTCAGTCTAACCTTAAGTCATTCCCAAAGCTCTCTTTCAGCTCTGATGCACTCCAACGCCTGTGAACATAGCTCCCAACATTTAAAGAATTTAAACTAACTAGGCTTCAGGGATTCAAATGTTTTTCCTAATCATTAACCTAAGCCGTGGTCTATATGGCTCCTCGAAAGAAACTAGTTGTGTGACTTTTCCTTTTTTATTTTTTATCCTCTGCAACCTCTGCTTATCAGAGGCAGGGGAAACCTTTCATCCTACATCTACCTGTGTTAATTATTCCACAAAATTAACTTCGATCATAATTCCTTACTATATTTATTAAAAATCCTCAATCAAAATTCTATTTAAACTAACACTATTATCGTATAAAATCATTGCTTCAGTTAGAGAGTACAGCTTAAGAGGAAATCATCTTCATAATAATCCACAGGTTAAAAATTGACCAGTAGAATGGGATAGTTCCAAGGCTACATTAAGGACAGTGGGGATTTCCCCATGCCCATTCACACCATGCCAGAGATGCCAGAGGGAAAAAATGACAGTGGCAGACATACAGCAGTAGCAAGAAGCATTCTGGGTCCATGGCTCCCAGGGCCTTGCCTATCCGAGATTCACTCATCAGAGTTTTGCTTCGAGTGTTTTTCCTGAATCTCAACTGCCACTTGCTGTTCCCTTGACATGGCCACTGGCAGTCAATCTTCTGACCAGTGCCCAGAGACCGCAGGACCACCACCCTTTCTAATCTAAGTAAATCAACATCTTTATAATTTCTCTAATTTTTTTTTACAATACTAGGAATGGAACTCAGAGATTCTGCATGTTGGGGAGCTTCCCCACCAGGGAGCTATATCTCCAGCCTTTTAATTTTAAGACTGAACTTCTTGAAGTTGCCCAGGAAGATGTTAAACTTGCGATTCTCCTGCCCCAGCCTCCGAAATTGCTGGGATTCTAAACCTGTCCTACCAGACCCAACAACTCTCAATTTTTCACTGTGGCAAAAATACACATCTTCTAAGATCTCCCAACCCAGCCACTGTCAAGTATGCAGTCCAGCTGCATGAAGTATGGGCACAGTGTGAAACCCAGCTACAGAACTCATCCCTTAGGCAGCTGTCCTCTGTCCCATCCTCTGGCAACGACCGTCTTTCTATTCCTGTTCTACCCCTAATCACCTTCTATAACATGATTTGCTTGTAAACAACCAGAAAAAACCTACAGTAGGGAGAGAAGCCGTCCCTGGCTCTGGTGAGCAGCTAAACTCAGATGCTAAAGCGTGTGCTCTTTCTTTCTTTCATTCATTCATACATACATACATTCATGACCCAGGATGTGATAGTATTTCGAGGGTTAAGTGTGTAGCCATTGCTTCAAATCCCCAAATCCCACACCTACCAATGACTTCATAATTAGCTGCTTTTCTTCTTGACCTGTCGGATTCTTTGCATCTTGTCTGTGGAAACTTTCTACCCAAAGTTCATATGAGCTCACATGTGATCACTTTTCAAGAAGCCTTAATCACGCAGTAGAGTCTCGGTCTGGTGATACTCTGTTGCAATCTTAGCTTCTCCCCGAAATGTGCTAGTTTATACCTGAGCTATTAAAGATGAGATCTGTCATCTCTCTCTGCATTCCCAGTCCCTGTGCAGTAGAGGTAGGTAGGTGTTTTGTGTTGGCTGGCTGTAGCCTTGTTTGCTTAACTCATTATATAGCCCCTTAAAACATTCAGGCAGATTGTATCACACTGGCTTTAGAGTACCTTTGGCCTCTGTGTCCCAAACAAGGCTAAAACAGCCTCTTGGAGTTTTCATTGTCTTCTGGAAGACAAGAAGGAATAACCTGATCCTTCAAAACCACATGGCTTTCTTGAGGAGAATTTTCAAGATTGCACCTGTTCTCTGTCAATGAAGCGTGCCTCAGCTTGAATTATTCGTTTTGTTTCTGGGACCCTCCATGCAGGGCCGATGCTAGAGCTGTCTGGAAGGTCAGAAAGAAATCCTAGACTAAGAAGAGAGGATAATTCAGACACAATGAATGAGATGTATTGGGTGTGGAGGGTGAAGACTGAGAGTTAAGGGATGGTTAAAATTCTTCAACTCAGAGGAAGGTCCAAATGACTGAAAGGGGAAAACTGTTGGACACTGGGGGAGGCAGGACTCTTAGAGTGATGAAATGTGTTCCTTATGGGAGAGCCAGGAAAAATGAAGGAAAAAACTGAAAATTCAAATTAGTGGCCATTGCACCAGGCTGATGGCAAAGACCTGCGAATTCTGACTACTGTAATGAGCACAGCTCAGAAAACATGATTTCCACAACTATATCAGCTGGAGAACTTGGTTGCTTTGTTTTTCATTTCTTAAATGTATGAGTGTTTTGACTGCGAATATGCAGCTCACACCATATGTGTGCTGTGCCTACAGAGGTCAGAAGAAAGGGTTGGATTTCCTTGAACTGGAACTGCAACCATAAGGGTGCTGGGAACTCAATGCACTTGCAGCAGCAAGGGCTCTTAATGGCCAGGTCATTTCTCCAGGCCATGCTTTGGTTTTTGAGCTAGGGTTCCACGAGGACACTGGCTTTGAACTCACTATACAACTAACATTGGATTTGAAGTCCTAATTCTCCTGCCTCTGCCTTCCCAGTTGATACAAGCCTGAGCCACCACATCTGGCTTAGAAGAAAAAACTTAAAGCAAGACTAGTGGATGTTTCTAGAGACTTGTCACTTATATATGCATGTATGCTGCAGGAGCTACAAGCTGCAAAAGCCAAAGGTCACTGGGAGGGAGCGAGGCATATCTGAAGGGACTGGGGACACTACAGTTTCTACAACTGGTCTTATCAGCAATGCCAAGTATCACAGGAAGGAAAAGGGGATTAAGAAGATGAACTGCTATAACCCCAGCAGCATAGACACTAAGGGCAACATTGAATAAATGGGACCTACTAAAGCTGAGAAGCTTCTGTAAAGCAAAGGACACTGTCACTAAGATAAAAAGGCAACCCACTGACTGGGAGAAGATCTTCACCATCCCCGCAACAGACAAAGGTCTGATCTCCAAAATATACAAAGAACTCAAGAAACTAGACCGTAAAAGGCTAATCAACCCAATTATAAAATGGGGCACTGAACTGAACAGAGAATTCTCAACAGAAGAAGTTCAAAGGGTCAAAACACACTTAAGGTCATGCTCAACCTCCTTAGCGATCAGGGAAATGCAAATCAAGACAACTTTAAGATACCATCTTACACCTGTCAGAATGGCGAAAATCAAAAACACCAATGATAGCCTTTGCTGGAGAGGATGTGGAGTAAGGGGTACACTCATCCATTGCTGGTGGGAATGCAAACTTGTGCAACCACTTTGGAAATCAGTGTGGCAGTTTCTCAGGAAATTCAGGATCAACCTACCCCAGGATCCAGCAATACCACTCTTGGGAATATACCCAAGAGATGCCCTATCATACTACAAAAGCATTTGTTCAACTATGTTCATAGCAGCATTATTTGTAATAGCCAGAACCTGGAAACAACCTAGATGCCCTTCAATGGAAGAATGGATGAAGAAAGTATGGAATAAATGCACATTAGAGTACTACTCAGTGGTAAAAAACAATGACATCTTGAACTTTGCATGCAAATGGATGGAAATAGAAAACACTATTCTGAGTGAGGTAACCCAGACCCAAAAAGATGAATTTGGTATGTACTAACTCATAAGTGGATTCTAGACATGAATAAAGGTCAGTGAGCCTATTAAAAAAAAAAAAAGATGAACTGCTTGGCTCCCATAACAGCCATCAGATCCTAAGAGCCACACAGTATAGTCTTGGAGGACTCAGTACTTTCCTCCACAATAAAGTTTCTGCAGAGCAAACTTCATATCTTTGTTCCTCAGACAATAGACCACTGGATTCAAAGACGGAGTGAGGACAGAGTAGAAAATAGATGCCAGGCGACCCTGGGTCGGGGAGTACCGAGAGGCGGGCCTCAGGTACACGAAGCTTCCAGTTCCATAAAACAAGACGACTGTGGTCAGGTGAGAGGAGCAGGTGGAAAAGGCCTTCCACCTGCCGTCCACTGAGGGGATGCGGACAACTGTGGACACGATGCCCACATAAGAGAGGACCGTGAGGGCGAAGGCGCTCATAACGACACAGCTGCTGACAGCAAAGACCACGACCTCATTGAGATGGTAATCAGTGCAGGACAGCCTCATGACTGGAGGGATGTCACAGAAGAAGTGTTCAACAACATTGGGTCCACAGTAGGGGAGGGAGAAGGTGTTGAAAGTGAGGAAGGCTGAGTAGATGGCCCCACTCACCCAGGCGGTGACCACCAACTCAACACGACATTTGTGGCTCATGATGGTTCCATAGAGTAGTGGTCTGAGGATGGCCAGAAACCGGTCGTAAGCCATGGCCGTGAGCAGGAGGCACTCAGTACATGCAAGTGTGAAAAACATATAAAGCTGTGCTACACACTCGAGATAGGAGATGAGCCCCGAGCCTGTGAAGGACATAACCACTGCCTTGGGGATGGTGGCTGAAGTGTAACACATGTCCAGAAAAGATAAATTCTTCAGGAAGAAGTACATGGGAGACTGGAGCCTACTGTCTCTCATCACAGCTGCGATGATGGAGATGTTCCCCAGGAGGCCGAATGTGTAGACAAGCAGGAAAAACGGGATGACCACCAATCTCAGATGCGGGGCATCTGAGAAGCCCATGAGGATGAAGAAAGTCACTCTTGTGTGATTGGACATGTCTGCTCGAATTGTGTTCAGATGCAGGGGCCACACACAGCTAAGTAAGGGGACAGCAAGAGAAGGCAGGCTCAGACGTGTATATGCAGTTCCATGTTGTCTACAGAGTCATGGCTTCCATCAGAAAACTATCACCACGAAGCAGCTTATATAAAGGGCATTTCAAAGAACTCAGGAGGAGGAGGAGGGAGAGGGGGAGAAGAATTGGGTAGAGAGGAGTTAGAGGAGGGGAGAGAGAGGGCTCACCTGCCAATTGTCTATTGCTCTTAAATACTCCATGAATTCTAGTGGGAAGTAGTTCCATGTTTTGCTTTCTGTGTATTGAAGCAAATCAGCTCATCAATATTTCAATATTATTTTAAAGAACAGTGTTTTTTTAAAAAAATTTATTCTCATTATAACACATTGCCTTCTTAATAGATTTTCAGAATCTCCTCATTTTCTTTCTATTGTTGATTCACCTCTCTCTGTCTCTCTCTGTCTCTGTCTCTCTCTCTCTCTCACACACACACACACCTTCTTTAGTAGTAATTTCATTTAGGAAAATCATTCTACCAACAGTGCAGGGCAAATGTCCTCTGCATAGGAACACATGTAATGTGAAACACTTGGGTTCTAGGTTAATGTAAATCCCTGTTCCTGGAGACCTTGATTTGTTTATTTAGCCTCTACTTTTTTTTAACTTTGTGAGTGTGTAACACAGGAACATGCCATAATCTTCCTCTGTCTTCAAAGATGGTCAGTGTCTCTCAGTGGACATTAGTGAATGGGCAAACAAAAGCAAGCTTCTGTGGTTTCCCTCAAACACCAGCCTGAGAACCTCTCTCTGAGCCAGAAGTCTCTGTGGACTCAGCTGTGAGTGAGCTCACGTGTGTAGAAAGACATAAAGACCTAGTTACTCACTGACTTTGAATGTGTAGGCTGCTGGTTAGGTTTAGTAGAATATGTTACATCCATGTGAGTATCTGCTGCTCTGTGCCCTTGTTCTGGTTCATCAGCAGCTCCAGAGAAGACATCTGCCATAGGTTCTGAACAGGAGCGCAGAGGCTCCCACTTTTATCACATACTCCCCACAACCCTGGGAAAGACTGCACTACTATATGGCTGAGGACAACATAATCATCCCCATGTTAGCTGGGAGGGAGCAATGCAGGCATGGGGGCCAATGAAGGCACCAGCTACAGCCTGGGTGCTGTACCAGAATCTGGACAGCGGGAGGGAGGATCAGTGTGGGGATTTTCCTTAGAAAAGGCAAATAAGCACAGGGCTTGGGAACGGACAAAGTTTGTAGAAAGAGAAACCACTGGTTTGCTCTGGGTGGGACGGAAGTGGCTTTGGTCTTACCTGCAATTCCTGATATAGCTTATTAGATGCATCCCATCAAATGAAAGGAGAAATGCTTGAAGAAGCTGGGTTGGAAGGAGTGGGTATGGATGTCCTAGTGAAAACTCCACGTTTCTTACAGTTTTGAGAATAACACAAAAATAAAGCACAGTTCTATTCCCCTAGGACAGATCTGTGAAAGCTTCTCTGTCTCTGGTGGACATGGACACAGTGCCTGGCCCCAACTGCTCTCGTGACCCCTCAATCTTGCATCTTTCCCTTCGGAGCAAGTACATATGGATGCCACCTACAGTTCTGCGAAGTTCTACCCCAGCTTGGGATGTAGCCAAGCTCTTGAAACAGGTTCAACCCTTCTGTGAGCTCACCCTGGGGAAAGACTTTGGCCTGTGGAACTGCTTTTAATGAGCAGAAGCCCCACAGCTTAGGCCTTTTCTCATTAAGCGAGATGATCCCTCCAATGTATTAGGTTTTCCCTCGGGACAGTTTTTCCATTCTCCCCATGCTGGAAACTTCTCTATAATGGGGCTGCTCTCTCTATGACAGCCTGAACCCCAGCCTGCCTTGACATTTACCAGACCAAACAAAAGAATCCATTGCCTCTCAATTTAACCTCACTCAGGTTCTCGGGACAAGAAGCTAAACAGAGCCAGATTCTTGGCCAAACTATCACAGGAATGGTCCTATCCCAGTTTCTGGTTGAGTCATTGTTCCCTCTGAAATCTCCTGAGCTGGCTTCTGCTGTCATTTCTCAGCATTCCTTTGTTGCAAGTTCTGCTTACAGCACTCAGTGGCTTTTTCAGCCCAAACTTCCATGTTCGTCTACACTCCTCAAAACTGTCCCAAGGGCTTAGAAGCTAGGTGGTCAGGGTCATCAGAGCAATGGCCCCTCTTCTCAAACTAATTTTTCCTGATTTGTTTTCTGATACTGTGATAAAATGCAGGAGAAAGGAGTTTTTTTTTTTAGATTTATATATTATGTATACAGCATACTGCCTCCATGTATGCCTACAGGCCAGAAGAGGGCGCCAGATCTCATTACAGGTGGTTGTGAGCCACCATGCGGTTGCTGGGAATTGTACTCAGGACCTCTGGAAGAGCAGTCAGTGCTCTTAACCACTGAGCCATCTCTCCAGCCCCTGAGAAAGGGTTTTTTTAAGATTAAAGTTTCAAGTTATAGCTCACCATTGTGGAGGAATCATAGCAACTAGACTGCCAACTTGACATTCAAACTAGCCATCACAAAACCCAAGAAAATATCGGGGTATCTAACTCAGGATGCATCCTGCAGACAGCCATAAGACTCTGGTAAGAGATGACACAAAAACAGCCTGACTACATAAAATTTAAAACGCCATAATAGTTAGATGAATGGTTTAACATCAGTTGTAACAAGAAAGTAACAATTAAAAACAATACAAGGCATTCTTTCCCTGGAGCCCCTTCTACTCCGTCCATTCTGCTCACCCTCTGCATGCCTTTCCTTATTCTTCTTGCTCCCTAGACAACAGAATCAGAACCCACTAGTTCAGGAAGCTAATGGTTTGTGGTCAATTTCGTGACCATTTATAATCCAGGACCTTAGCACCCTGAGTTAAGTTCAAGCAAGAACCATGAAAGGCTCTGCCACAACCTAAGATCTCACATGACCAGGATGAACAAGAGAGGGTCGGGGTGGTCTAAGGAGCAAAAGAGGAAGATTTAGTGCTTTGTGATGGAATCCAACACAGCGCCTTGGGTGCTGCCGAAGCCCTCCTCCACCACGACAGCGCCTTGTGTGCTGCCATAGCCCTCCTCCACCACGCTCCATCTGCTGCCACCACTTAGTGCTTTGACTAGGATGTGGCCGCTTTGTCACCATTTATTCCTGAAGTTCTTTTTCCCAGTTGCCTGCCTTTTCGCCTGTAAGGTCCTTAGAACCCTGCAACACAGCCTGATCCAATACTGAGGAGACCGGAGAGGAAAATCAGCAGCCACAAGGCTGGACAGCCGGAAGTGCCACTCTCTGGCCCCTCCCCAACTCCCTAAGCTTTTCTGGCCAGCCAGCAGGAAGTGTTCTTGCCACTGGGCTTTCCCCCAACCCACCCTGCCCCCAAGTCCACATATTCACCTGTGAGGTCCTTAGAACCCTGAAACAAAGCTTGCTCCAATACTGGGGGGATGTAAGAAAGGGCAAACCAAGAAAAACTCCCAAGTACTCAGACAGCAGCAGCAAAGATCGGACCAAGACACCAAGATACTGATGGCCTCATTTGAAGGAAGAGATGGGTAGGCACTATTGCAAGAATTCCTCCAGCATTCTAAAAAAACAACATGGCAACACCAGAATACAGCAGACAGGGAAAAGGAAGACTTGATCATCCTAACCCAGAAGAAGTAGAAGAAAACGACGTTAAACGTAACTTTATGAAAATGAAGAACTTTAAAGAGAAAGTGAAAACTCCCTTAAAGAGAGAAGACAAACAAGAAGTTAGAAGAAATTAATAATACCTCAAAGATGCCCAAGAAAACCAAGAAAAAGCAATTAAACAGGTGAAGGAAACAGTTCAAGACTTGAAGACCGAAATGGAAGTAATAAAGAAGACACAAAACAAGGGAAGGTTGGATATGAAAAATCTGGGTAAACAAACAG
>NW_026068257.1:529147-567985 GCF_014885135.2 Alexandromys fortis | reverse complement strand
TGAGACTGGTGAGCAGAGGGGCGGGCGAGGGCAGTTAGAATGTGGAAAGGAAGAGAAGAAGCAGGTCGATGGTGTCATGGAAACCGTGGGAGAACAGAAGTGAGCAGCAGTGTCAAGTGCCCCTGAAGCCCCACAGATAGGACCATAAATTGTTTTCCCAATCAAAAGGAGAAAACAAGGGAATTGAAACATCAAAAACAAAACTCAAGCCTAAGATCACTGCACCCTTGAGCTTAACTTTTCTGAAAGACAAGCGCATCAATTCCCTCTCGCTGTCCATTCTGACAGAATGTCAGTCAGACTCCTACACTTCCTCCACGCAGGGCCAGCACACGCTTGCCTGAGGCTGCCCCTGACTGAGGCGGTAACCCAGTACATCAGAAGAGAGCAGCGAGTCAGATTTGTAGAGCCTATGGTGGAAGGCATGGAGGCTTCTGATGTCTGCTGACCGTTCTTCTTCGTTCTCTCGGCTGTCCTCCGGCTTGTCCCAGAGGCAGACTGAGTAGAAAGGAGGAGAGAGAATACCAGGGCAGAACGCATGCAGCACTCGGCAGGCCTTCACTCGGTGTTGACGCCCTGCCTTTTCCCTAGTGCTTTAAAAAGTATTTAGAATGAGCAAAACAAAAGCCTATCACACCTGACTGATGTCCGTTCCAAGGGGATTTTCAGATTTGGGTTCATGGAGAATCCAGTCATGCCGTGAAAGCAGCCATTGTGTTGTGGCTGCCGCATTTCTGCAGGGGAGTGTACGCATGGTCAGTGGCCTGCTACGGTGGGTCTCAGGAGAGGACCTTGGCATCTTTTCTGTGGCTGCTCAGGCAGTGAGAGGCAGGAGGCCTCAGGCCACCCCTACAGCACAAGCCCTTCACTCGTCAGTCGGGCGGTAACTGCTGCGCTCTTGCTGACCTCTGATGAGACAAGACAGAGAAACCTCTGAGAAAAGTGGGGCCCTGTCAGCACACCTATCAAAAGGCAGTGAAGAGGGAAGCTAGAGACGTCCCCATGGCTGTGTGATTTAGTCAAAGGGCCCAGGTCTGACTCTCATACCTGTTAATCAGCCTCATGGGGAACTTCCCAAGTCCTTAGTAGTCCAGTCACTACACATCTGAACTTCTCCAGAGCCAGGACCTAGGGTTGCCAACCAGGATCAGCACTCTCTGGCACTGGGTTAGAGGCTGGCACATCTTCCTAACCTTACCATGACTATATGGCCTACTATCAGAATTGGATGTATAATTCTGAATTTGAATCTTGTAGGGTTAAGAGAGAAGATGTGAAGTCTGTTTAGATTTTTATCAGGGACAACACACACACACACACACACACACACACACAGAGAGAGAGAGAGAGAGAGAGAGAGAGAGAGAGAGAGAGAGAGAGAGAGAGAGAGTTGTGGGGCTTATAAAAGCAAACCCTCCGTTACCAGGATGGCTTGTTGGGGGCAAATGTGCCTTTCTGGGGGTTGGCACTGAGCCAAGGCCCCTGATGATGGCAAGGACCTTCTCCCTGCAGCTCTGATGTGCAAGGCGAGCCGCTTGTGGGAGCCCAGAGCTTGCCTCAACAGGATCACCTTGTGTTGACGCGGTTTATCCTCGTTCATTAAAGATAGGTGTGAGAGTAATGAGACCGCTCAAGAGTCTCATGTGGGGCAGCAACCTTCTGTTATCTCAAATGAAATCTTAAGTGAAGTTTCTATCAGAGAAGAACATTCATTCTTTCCCAGCACATCTCCCACCCAATCACACAGCAGAAATAATGACCACAGGAGCTAGCCAAAATAAGTAAGTACCATTAAGACAAACTCCAACCCCGAACAATTCACAAACCAAAGAGGTAATCCTTAGATGTACCAAGACTGATTCTGTTCCTGCCGATCCTTTGTTTTCCTTAAGATCAAGACTGCCCACTCGCAAACAAAGGGAACGCTTTTGCTTGCAGGAAACACCTCTGAGAGTGGGAGAGTATTGCGTTCTGAAGGCTCAGAGAGACTGGCCAAGTTCTCTTCAAGCTTCTGCCGGTTTGACTGGCTTCTGACTTGGGAAGCTTTTGCTACAGGACACCATTTTTGTTGTGTGCCAAATATCCTACATATCTACTCACTAGACCTTGTAAATCACCCAGAGGCTTGCAAGGTAGATATTTTCCCATTTTAAAGATGAGGAGGCTCACACTCAGAGAATTTGGTAAATTGCCTGAGATCACCCTGGTTGTAAGTGGCGGAGCAGGGATCAAGCCCAGATCTGTCGCATTCCAAAGACATTATTTTTTCCAGTATACCGGCCTGTTCTCACATTCCTGAACCTTCCACCCCTTTTCACCCATTACTTGCTATATGCCAATAAAGGCAGTGAAGGTATGCAGGGCTTTATTTCCACCCCTCAGGCTTGAGTTTCTCCAGATTTATAGTGTGGGGGAAGAGGCCCCGAAAGATCAGGTAATGTGCTAGTGCTGCTAAGGGAACCCAGGCGCCCTCCACAACACACTCCTTCAATGGGGCATCCCCTCCATTCAGAAAGCCCCTCCAGACAACTTGGAACTGAACTGACTTGTTAGTTCTCTGAAGTGTTCTCCATCCAGGAGGATTCGTACTGACCGAACTGGCTACTGCCTCACTTACTATAATAAGTATAATGTGAAACTTCCTCCACATAGAAAAATGTCCACAGTCCTGTGTTCTGTGATCCAAGCTCCCCTCTACCCAGTGTTCTTGCCCACCACACAGCCCTGTAATGCTTCTGCTGTGGTCCCCTGGTCCTCTCCTCCTCCACTCTGGCCATTCCCGGATCTTCCCTCTGTTTGGCCTTCCTGCTCCTGTCCCTTCCTTCCCAGTGTGGTCCTCTCTAACACCCTGCTAGAAACCTGTCTTCCAAGCTGCCCCCTCACCCCCCCTGCCCCTGGGCAGCGCCTTTCTACCTGTGACACTGGTATAACCACTTCTGCTGTCCCCACCACTCCTCCCAGCCTCAGGTGGTGGAAGTCACACCTGGAACAATGAGGAGGAAGACCCAGCTTAATCAGTATGGCTTCCCTCAGCTGCCTCAAGGGAGATGCTTGGGGAATGACCCTCACACTGGCTACTGTGTTGCCCTCAGTATTATATAAAGGTTTTAACAGCATCACAGCAGGAGGCAGAGGTAGGTGGATCTCTGAGTTCAAGGCCAGCCTGGTCTATAGAGTTCCAAGACTGTCAGGGCTACACACACACACACACACACACACACACACACACACACACACGCACGCACAAAAACCCTGCCTAGAAAACCGAAACAAAATCAAAGATTATTTTAGCTTGAGTAATTTTATTCTTTTCATAAATCCTCATTAGTCATCCTTCAAATTGGGGCCATCACAGTGTTTGTAAATTTGTATGTAGCTAGTTCAAGTTTTTAGGACTGTAATATAAGCTGACCAATGCCAGCCTCTCTTTCTCAACCAGAAACACTGCATTGGTCCTCTTCCTTCTAATCATCTACATTTAGTACCTTGCCCATGAATTCTTTTAAATTAAAAACTTATGATGTTTTAGAGACTTTGCCCAGCTTTTAAGTGCCAGGGATTTTTGCATTTGAATATATTTTAATTTATTTAAGGATTTTTTTAATCAAATGCTTCCCTAATTTAGCCAGCTTTCTTTTTTAATACTCCCAAGCCAGGAATTTGTTTATTGTGACTAAATTCTTTTTTAAATAGCACTTAAACCAGTACTAAATGCTATTTATGGCACTCTCCCTTGCTAGATTTCTTTCTGCATCTCAAAAGCATATGCTTCCTTCTTCCATGTCTCGTGCAGTTAACATTTCCTCACTGTGGGATTCTGTGCCAGTCAGTCACCAAGCGTACTATGACCACCTCTAAGTGGCCAGCCCTTAGTGGGGGCAACACGCAAGCAGCCCAGCTGAGAAGCGAAGTGTACGGACCCAGAAGATGAAGGCAATGGGACTTGAGCTGTCTCTCTCAGGGTAGAAGCAGAAAGATGGTGGAAATGGGGGTGTCGGAGCATCAGGGAGCAGGAGAGTCAGACTTGAGCACACAGCCAACCTCTGCAAAGCGTGGACCCTCGGTTCTAGCATGGCGCCTGGATCAGGGAATATGGTCACTGAGGGAGGAGAAGGGTTCCCTGCTCAGAATCCCTTAGTCCCAGCTTCAGCTGCTGCTGTTCTGTGACCCTCCTGAGAACCTGAGTGAGGGAGCCCTACTCGGGAGCTCAGGTTGGAAGCATGCCAAGGTCTAGAACCGAGACCATTTCTTGCCACCCTGAGCTGGGTGAGAGTGAGACTAGACAGACTCAGAAAAACAAGAAAGCCTGTGAGGGAAGAGCTACTTGGCCTGTGTTCTTCCCGGGGTCAGCATCTTCTTCCCTCAGCTTTGCTTGACCCCTTCCATCTCTGCGTATTAAGGGCAGGGAAGTAGGGATAGAAGCAAGACTGATGAAAAACAAATAAGTTAAGGCTTCTCTGGCAAAAGGTTAAAGACTGGGCTACCTCTGCAGCCATGCAAGGGTGTCACTGGCTTCTCTTTCTATAGACTATCCCCAGACTCCAATTCTGATTCATCTTTACCCTTCTCCAACCAGCTCAAAGTCCATCCCCTCTGCAGAACTCTAACCTCAGGCGGAGATCCCCTCTCCCGCTCTGTGCGCCTCGTGTGAATTCAGGGGTTCCTTCCCTTCCTCAGATCTTCTTTGCAGAGCCTGGGCATGTCCATGGCACCCTCGTTCTTTCTGTAGTCTACCAGCTTTGAGTTTGTTTTATTTCCTGAAAACTGTTGAGCTTCCCTAACCCTTGGTTTATAAAAACCTACTTGTACACTTTAAAGAGTAGTAAAACCTGGCAGGAGCCATGCCAGCAGCTTTGAAGCCCTGTGTTGCCTCTCCCGGCAACAGCTGCTAACCTGAACTTTGTATTAACTGTTCCTGTAGTTACCATATCAACTTCGTATCCATAAACACTGTAATGCTCATATAAACACAATATGCAGCATATCACTTTTTTACAGATTTCGAACTTCACATAAATGGAAGTATACTGATTTCTGCCTCTGTGAATGTTGATATCCTAGCCCACGGTGCAGATCAGCGACAGGACATGCATATCATGAGTAAGGTCCTGGGCTCAATCCCCAGCACCAAGAAAAAAAAGTGAATTTCTTGCTCCTTAAAAGCTTTGAAAAAATTATTATCTAAAGCATGAACAGTTATACAAAGAGTATAGAACATATATACCCATGTACTGTCTTTGTCAAATATTGATATATTGCTGTAATTGCTTCTGAATCTTTAAAGAACCAGCACAATGATTGTCCCCCATCTTTGACCTCTCTCACGTCTCCTTAACTCCCCACAGTAATCACTGCCCTGAACCTAGTGCTTGTCTGTTTTGTTCAGATTTGTGTGCTTTACTACATAGACACAAGCCGTACATAATCATGCGTGCATGTTTTGAATTTTAGAAGTCTGTATTAATGTATTCATTTTAGCTTGCTTTGTTTACTGAATAGTGTCTTTGAACGTTGTGCATGTTTGCATCTGAAGCCCTAGTTCACTCCTTTTAAACTGTTGTGCGGTACCCTATGGGAAGATCATACCACTGTATATTTACCCTGTCTCCTGCTGGTCTCCATTTAAGATAGCACCGTCATCATCAATGATGTTGTAACAGGGAGACACCTATTAGATTCTGATGCTTGCGTGGCAGTGTCTTGGGTGGAACTGCGGAGCTGTGGTGTATGTGCGTCTTCTCTTTAGTTCCAGCAGAGGCTTTCTATTCCAGCATTACCGAATGGACACTTGGTGTTGCATGCCTTGGGCAATCCCTGGGTTGCTGACTTTATGTGAACCCAGTAGTTCCTTTCATTCAGCGAGCAAGTACTGAGTACCTCTCATCTGCCACACACCTGTGATAAGTGCTAAGAACACAAAATAACTAATCCTCGGCCCCTGTCCTAAGAGATCTTTCAGACATCTGTAGTAATTTCTGCCTGAGGGGACATAAAAATGTCTACAGTGGCAAGTTCTATAGTGGTGTCATTGTTGACTTACAGTTGTAAATTTCTGTTCTCGTGGGAAGAAAAGTTCAGTATTGATAGATCCACTCTAAGTTTGCTTAAGTGGGCAGGTGAGAGGACCATGGTTCTTTGTGGCTAGCTATTTGGGTAGACAGCAGTAGAGTCTCAGTGATAGGTGTTAGCTCCATCTTACTCTTTGAAATCAAACACATGTACAGGATGAAATAATTGATCCTGGGACGGAGTTGGCTTTAGGAAAGTGTTGGCTAGAAAATAGAATGATAAATGGAGAGAATCTGTAGTAATGGGTGGATATTGGGCCACAACAGTGGCCCTGGAAACCTCAATGTGCCACATTGCTCTTTACGTCGGTTTTGGGAGTAGGGACCTCTAGGTAGCAGACTTACTATTGGGAAATAGTAAGTAAGGTCTTCCTTAACTCTTAAGACATCTTGTTTAATGTTCTTTAGAGTGTTCCATGAGAGCAAAACTAAATTCATCTCAGTATATTTATTGAGATGTGAAAATGTTTAAAAGTTTATTACTCTTATTTAGCAAATGAGAAGAAGTGAAATATTTTGCCTGTGACATCACTAATAAATTGTGGGTCATTTTTGTCTGATAGCAAGGGAGTATAATTCTGTCTCCTTTCTGAACAGGATATGTAGCAAATCTTAGCAAGCTTTGTGCTTCAGTTTGGTGACATTCAAACCACAAAGTAGCCTGTTTACACCATCAAATCACACACACACACACACACACACACACACACTGGACACTTAAAACCAGTAAAAGTACAACTTGTTTAACAAAATCTAGCTAATAATTTTCCCTTGTTACTTAACAGGGTAATGACCAGGGAAGACACCTTAAAGAGGGCTACTTCTGAATTGGAAAACTTTACTTTTGTTTGTGGTTAGATTGTGGTTAGCTTTCCAGTGGTTGGAGTGCATGTGTCTTAAAGGTTTCATATTTGTTAATATGATGGAGGTAGATGGTAACTACATGACAGCCTTGCCATATTGGCTGGAGAAGAGCCTGAGAATGAGATGTGTGTGAACTTCTGTCAAGAGTCAACTTCAGACCCCGTGTGGTGGCATACTCTTGTATGCCTAGAGGCAAGAGGACTGTTGCAAGTTCAAGGTCAGCCTGGGCTACACGGCCAGTTCTAGGCCAGCCAGGACTGCACAGTGGGACTGTCGTCATTGGAGGGTTAACACAGAGTTAAAACTATCTCATAAAGCCACTCAAGTAACTGAGAACCCAGCCCTGGGAGCCCAACCCTAACCACCAGTAACTGGGACTGGGAGGGTCTTCCCTACTAACTGAGAACATGGGGGCAGGCAGAGGAATATATAGCTAGTAGGGCTGAAGAAATGAAGTAATGGCTTGTGGATAATGGTGAAAATATTTGATGATGTGACTCCGGGGAAGCAATTATGGTTAACCCCTCATTTGTTTGGCATTTTCAAGGATTGAACTGTCCCACAAAACCAAATTTTCCAGACAGCTAAAACTTTCCTATTTATGTCTCTTGAATGTTTTTAACCATGCTTATTGGAGATGTTTCTGAAGTAGATTATTCCATTTTTCTTCCTTCTTAAACTGAGAAACTATAAGAAATATTGTTTCCTTGGATACCTTTGACTCTAAACACGAGAAAACCCGATCAAGTGAGGTCAAAATAGTGAAGACTTGTAATTGCCTCAGAAAACAAGAAACCCCAGAGATGATAAAGTCAGTCGCTCAACGATACCAAGCTAATCTCCTCACAGACACTAGCTAGGGGCCACAGCTCCAAGACTCAGGACTTCACGTGGTAAATCAAAGACTAGAATGAAATGGGGGCTTCTGCCTCCACATGTCTCTAACCAGAGAGGAAAATATTTCTCAGAAAAGCCCTTGCCAATTTCCCGTCAGATCCCACTGGCAACAGTGAGTCAGATTTCCATGCTTTGGGGGAGTGAGTACAGCTCACTTGTAGAGTGCTTGTCTAACTTGTGTGAGGCCCGGGTTCTAATCCATAGTGCCACCCACAGCAGTCACATGCCTTGGCTTCTGGGAGTCTAAGAGAATCAAGCACTTACAAACTGGGAAGAGAAGGGAGCTCTGCTCATGGAAGAAAAAAGATAAAGGCTGTGAGGTAGCAATTAAGGGTGGTTACATCTTCAAGATTCAGGGTGAGGGGTCCCTGACTGTAGTAGTCTGAGGGTGACTTGAATGGCGCAGCATTCTGTGCTCCTACACTAAGTGGCCTCAGGCTAGGATCTTCCCCTGCTGTTTTCATTTATTATTTATTCTACTGTCCTTCCCCAAGCCAGACTGCTGATCATCAGTACCTGCTACTAAAGCACTTTTGTCATTAGCTTGCTGTGATTATGATGTTTTCTTTTATTTCTGAGGATGAAAAATCCTATAACCAAAGTTGTTAGAACTCTGCCTAAAATACTGAGAGTCAGTCAGGCTGCCCTGTGTATTCAGTGCATGGGGTAGAGTTTCTCTTGGCTGTTCTAGGGCCATTTTTCCATGGTTGGTAGATTTGAAGAAATGAGAGCTTCCTGTTGAGCTTTGTATCTGAAATACCCTTTTCCTGGAGTCTTATTATGGTGAAAGCACAGCTACACACTGTACCTTACAGCGGTGCAGAGAGAGGCAGCGTACTTTATCTGCATTCAGATTCCTTTCATGCTGCCCACAGGCTGCTCCTGAACTACAGCTAACTGCGTGGCAGTGACCACTAGGGCCCATCATGCAGCAGCTATCTAGAGCGTGGCTTCATTGCTCCTGTCTTCTCTCAGGTGGCCAAAGCCCCGTGGACTAGACCCAAGAAAGACCCAGCTTGTGTAGAAGTGCTCTGTATGACTTATCTGAACAAGCTCCTAAAGAAAGAACCTTAAGAGCTATTCAGGTAGACTGAGCCAGTGAAAGCCATCCCTTCTATTCTCAGAGAGCTGGTGAAAGCGCACCGGAAGAAGGAAGCAGGGAGCTGCTGTCAGAGTAGGATTGACAATAAGCAGTGGATATTGCGCTCAAGGCTCAGGCATGTGCCAGTCAGTGCCAAGACAGCAAGTGGTTAAAGTGTTCATAGTGCAACTATGATACCACATTGCGTAGATCTGCAAAGTTCCTTAAGAACAAGTTAGCTCTTTGAAGACCTAAATTAATTCTTTCTCATCAGTTAACCTTTAAGTAAAAGTTAAGTGGCAGAAACATTTGGAGATAAGGAAAACACGTTTTTGTTTTTGCTAACTTCTGACTAATTTGAACCATTCAGATCTTATAAGAAAAATGCAAAGTGTTTCTGAAATACTTCAGTTATTACATCATCCTATACACAAAGTAGTCTTTAAAGAAGCCACCCTTTTAACTACTGACTATTTTAAACAGGATATAACTTACTTGAGCAAGGTATCTATAGCTTTAAATGTTTATGTTCTCATATGTGAGTTAAATTTTATCTCTGAAATCCTTTGAGAGTTCCTGTTCCTCTATAATCCAGTTGCTGTATGCACACAGAAACTTTTCAGATTTGAACATTGGCTACAACGACACTGTTACACAAATCTCCACAGAGAAAGAAACATGTAATACATGCTTTAGGGGCTCGTGGGTGTACACCAGCATGTAGCTTTCTGATATTTAAATGAAAACAAAAATCAGTATCTCACTTCACGAGTGAGCAGATATTCACAGGTTTATTGTTTCTGCTGCTAATGGGCATCTGAGTTAAAGAAGATGGTTCAAAACTAGGTGAACAAGTATTTCTCAACATATCAAATACTAATTCCAGTGATCCTTTTCTTCTACAAAACAAAATAATGGAAGAAATAGAAAGCATTCCAGCCAGACGCAGTGATGCTTGCCTGGAGTCCTGAATACTTTGGAATCTGGGGCCAAAAGATGGTATAAGCCCAGGAGTTTGGCACCAGCCAAAGCGCTATTCCTGGTCCTGGAAACTTTTCTCTTTATGGGAAACTGGAGAATGGCTCAGTCTGTAAAGTGCTCGAAAGAAGACCTGAGTTTGAGCCATAGGAAAGCCGAGCGTGATGGCATGTGCTTATGATCCCAGCACTGGGGAAGCAGAGCCCCAAGGATGCTCAGGGCCTACCAGCCAGCTAGTCTACTTGCTGAGTTCCAGGCCACTTGAGATACCCTTTCTCAAAAAAGGTGGGTGGTGTTCCTAAGGATGACACCTTGAAGCACTGACACACTTATATACCCCCACACACACAATTCTTTGTTTTTAAAAAAAATGTATTCTAAAGCCCCCAAAAGCCAGTAGCTTGAACATCACATAGCCTGTAGTAGTGTCTATACTACTGTTGATACTGAGTGATGGCTGTTTGTAAATGCTTGCATTGAGTTCTACTACTTGCAATTACTATTTTTATAGGTAGGCTAGCATATTAAATACTTTTCTGTTATTAATGATTGCTTTGGAGCTTAATCTGAATGTTGTTTTCTATCTGAAAAATCTAATGTAATACAGCAACTGCAACTGAAATCAAAGGAATATATACATGATCAGGCAACTGTTTCTAAAAACTTAGAGGGAATTAAATGAGTATCAGAGGATATAAAAAGGTTAGAAAGCAGCATTTGTTCAAAGTAGCTGAAGAGGTTACAGACCAAGCTTTGTTATATGAAAGAAGCCAAAAGAATTTTCTGAATTGAGTTATTTGTATTCTGATTGCTCTTTTTCATTGTTCTATGTGTTATAAGCTCTGCTTTGGTAAAAATAGACATGTATGGAGGCTGTCTTATTGTGACACAGAGAAATGTGACTAAAAAGTGGACATTCTCAGTCTTGCCCCTTTTCTTTGGTGGCGATGTGAGTCACCATAGAAACTCCCTGTGTCCTGAGTCAGGCAGCCTCAGAAGTCTGAGAGAGCCTACCCGTGGCAAGGGTTTTGTTGTTGTTGTTGTTGTTGCTGCTGCTGCTGCTGCTATTGTTGTTGTTGCGTTTTTTGTTTTTGTTTTTGCTTTTTTTAGCCTTACCGTGAACCTAACTTTTCCTTCAAGAAGTCACATATGGGGAAAGCACTTGTCCAGGTTCAGCATTGCCAAGGGAGTGATAAATTCCACACCGTCCAGTACATGTTCCTTTAATATATGTATTTTGTACAGCTAAAGTTGTCATCCTTGTTTATTTTTTACAGTGAAGGCTTGGGCTTACTAAATTGTAATTGCAACGCAGTTATAAGCAACTTACATGAGTATTCTTCAGTGCAGGGGAAGCAGTGTCGCACAGTAGGGGCTGTGGCTCTAGGCCTGTCTCCTGTTGCTGCCTGTCTCTGAGAAAGTCAATAAACTCCATGCACTTTCTAGTTTACTCATCTGTTAACATTAACGTCCCCTTCATGAAGTTTTATGTAACGGAGTATCTAAAACTTACTCAGAAAAGCCAGAAAATTCTATACATACTGTTACGGCATTTGTCAGTGTGCCTCTTCTTTGTACTAGAAACGGTAGCATTTAGACAAACATTGTCTGCCTCAAAGGATGTTGCAGAAGTCTGTTTCTGGGGATGGTTTGCCTCCAGTAAAACTAAAAAGTGATTTTATTTTTAAAAATTGACTTACCCCCCCCCAAAAAAATGCTAAAGCGTGTACTACTCACACGCAGGGAGGTGTAGACTGAGCCCTGCCGCTCCAGCAAGCAGCCTGCGTGCAGATTGGCCCCTGTTATGGCCCATTAAGGAGCTCCCTCTGATTTAGGAGATATAAATATATGTGGTAACATGTGGGAAAATGGAAAGTGCTGAGTATGGAGATTCACTGCTTGATTGGAAGCAGAATGATAATTTTATTTTTCTGGTTGTCTAGTTGGCGAATCCTATGAAGTACAGAGATTACTAAATGCCTTCTTTGTCCCTTTTCCAAGTTTGTTCTTGAAAACCACCTTCCATCCTGCCCCCCTCCAACAAATTACAGATGAGGAAGGCACTGTCCCACCCTTGAAGAGCTATGGCATAATTGAAACTTGGCGCAGCTATGGGCTGGCTCTGCAGTGGCTGTTGGGCAAGGCCAGAACCTAGGACATCAGACTGTGGGATGTACGCCATCCTGGCTGACTCTTCCATGTGCATTCTGTGGTGGGCTTTCAGTGCGTTCACAGATGTTTCAGGGTGATGACACTGGACTCCATACATGACCTACCTCCTGGAGACAGGCGCGATGTCCTAGATTCCTTGGTCCCTCGCTCCATAGCTTTGATCTCAAGCAATATTGTTGTTCCAAGCTTCATGTACCCAACATTCTGACTTAGCCAAAAAGGTGTCTCAACTTTTAACTGTCTAACTCTTTCTTTCCCTTTTTCTGCATTTCCAGTTGACCTGCCCCTGTTTTTTCCTCGCGATCAGCCGACTCTCACGTTTCAGTCCGTCTATCATTTTACCAACAGTGGACAACTTTACTCCCAAGCACAAAAGAATTACCCCTACAGCCCCAGATGGGATGGAAATGAAATGGCCAAGAGAGCAAAGTAAGTAGACCTGCTGTGATTTCCTCGGAGAAGAACAGTGTGTGTATCCAGTCCAGGGTTCAGCTAGCCACTGCTCAGTAGGCTAAATCCCGCCCTGGGCTTATTTTTTCAAGTGTTATGAAAACGGCTGTCTTCATGCCGTGAGGCAGAGTTAGTGGCCACAACAGAATACCAGAAGTCAGTTATCTCCAGTTTAGACTTAAACAGCAGTCCCTTCTGTCATCTCTCACAGGGAAGCTGACATGGATCTCATGTCCCCTCGTCCTCTCTGCTGAACTCTGGGACTGGCTATGAGTGGCATTTTTGGTAAAGGGGTTGTAGGATATATAAGAACTCTACCTTTCTATTCAGATTAGAGAACTACTAAATAGCAAGTTGAGTTGTAGGTAAATAATCTCAATAATAAAAATGCTGGCAGCTACTTGTATATATTTAAAATGGGAGGATTCAAATGTTGATAAACAGACTTCCTATTGAGTAGTCGGTATGTAGATTCAGCAGCTACTTTTTCATGGGAGGCTGCAACTCTTGAATTTTGTTACGCTTCTCATGTGTGTTGCATGGGTGTGTCTTGGTTCCATGCTCCTTATATCTATCTGCTAACACCGCTATGGAAGTAGTGGCTTTGATGGTGGCGCTGTGAATGCAGTGGCTCAGTGAGCTTGAAGTCAGCAGGCCTTCTCAGTTGAATGTGGATGGCTGTCACTTCAGTCGTAAGGATCAAGTTGGTACAGAAACAGGCTGACTGCTCTTGGTAGATAAGACTTTATTGTCTAGAACAACAGTCTGTAGATTATTGCCTCCTATACTGGAGCAACAGTGGATTGAAATGGTAGTTTCCAAAACTAAATCATGGTGCGGCACGGTTATCACTCGGGACAGCCGCATGTACACGCCTGTGATCCCGACTAAGGATGTGCAGAGCCAAAGAATCATGGAAATGAAAGTCGTCTAGTAAGCGTCTTCCTCACTTGCTCATCCAGTACTTATTGTCTACCATGATCCAGGCACTGTGTGAGCATTGAGGATGGCATGATAAACAAACTGGAAAGTGTCCATGGCCTCATGCAGCCCAGCAAGGAGATGAATCATAGCAGATGTCTGACAGCTTCAGAGTACCTGCTAACAAAGGCTGGCCCTCCAGGCCTAGAAACTTGCTGATTATTAAGACTCCTTGTTCTTGCCTTCCATTTCCTGATACGTATTTCCTTCCCAGGGAACCCTTCCCTCATCTCCCATCGTCTCTATATACAGAACCTTCATGTATGGTCGGCTCAGAGTCTGACAATAGAGCGCCCTTTTCCAGCACTCCAAACACCCAGAATTCCTGTGTGAGCCCAGAGTTGTAATCTGAAACTTGTGTGCCCTTCTCCCTGTATTTTCCCATTATATCCAGAACACTGGTCTGAAATTCTATTTAAGGGGTAAACAAACATATGCAAATGTAACTAGTAACAGCTATTAAGACCTGTGCTGAAACGCAGTGGAACAAAGCAGACATAAAGCAGAGTTTCTGTTTGAAGTCTTGCGTTGTTTAGTTGTCTGAGCTTTCCCTGTGTATACACAGGATCTGCCCTTAGAAGATGGGCCATTATTTGTGGTATGACTCCAGAGTCTGAACCAGACATGTCTTTGTGGTTTCCATGGCAAAGCTGTCGTGGTGTGCGTGTGTGTACTTCTTAAGCAGGCATTTTAGCATGTATGAATTGAGTCTTTAAGGAGCTGCAGACCACGAGCCTGTGATTTCAGTGTAGGAATATCCTAAGTGAAGCCTGTTTGTCTTAACAGATTGGTTCAGACTTTCAAGACACATTTGCTTTATGTTAGCACCAGTCTAAAGAAAACATCTGAAGTCGTGTTAAAGGAATCTGCTTTCTCCTTCAGTGAAGATGAATCCATTTTAGATGCAATAAGAGAGACAGCCAACAGCTTGTGTTAGCTAGAAGAAATCATTTAAAGGCCCCATTCATTCTTTAACCGAACGATCGCACAGGACTGCGTCAAAGGCCAGGTGATGGGTAGACATAAGCAGGAATTGTCTTGTAGTCCTGTCTGGAAACTGGTGGAAGGCATGGAGTCAAATGTCAAACAAAAGAAAGGTCGGCTGAAACATTCCTTGCATGCCCCGTGTCTGTATCCTGTGAAGATACTGTACACAGTACGTAAAAGACTATAATTCACTTGGGGAGCTCTGCCCACGACATAAACACTCTCATGTTTAGAACGGCCCCAAAGCCCTTTGAGTGGAATCAGCTGTTTATCCTGTCTGTTAAGAGCACAGTTCTGAGCATTGCATTAAGAAAGGACGGATACTTCCTGGCACTGAGAAGCCAGGGCTTTTCCTACCACAGTGCTTCTTGCTGAAGTCCATCCAGCCAGTTCTGCCCTTAACAACTACAATACCCCAAAGTGAGTAGGCTCTGGGTTATGCATGCCCCAGTTCCGACCACAGAGTTTAATCCTTTAGGCCCCGTAGCCTTGGGTAGACTGCATACTCTCTCTGAACTCCATCTTTTAAGACAGGGTTGTACTCCCCACTGCTAAGTGGACTCGCGAGGAAGGGGCGATCAGTGAGATACAGTGAGCAGTGGAAGTTCCCTTCTGCTCCGTACCTAGTGCCTGTGCTCCCAGCTCCAATCCACATCCTCCTGCCTTTCCCCTGTGGGTGGCTCATACAATCCAGGCAGCCCTTTGCCACCTTCTTCCCAGTTCTGTGCTCTGCTCACATGTTTTCCCAGAATCTCTTTTGTGCTATATTTAGTTTTCAGATCTTTATATATGTCTCTTTTCTTAACCAAATGGTGAGATCTTTAAAGGCAAAAGCTTGCCATAATTATCTTTTTTATTGTAGTATAATTTACAGTACTGTGGACAGCTTTTTACGTAAAGACTGTCTCCATCTTACAATGACTCAGCTTATAATTTTTGAACTGTGTAGTCGTCTGAAAGCAATATGCATTCAGTAGATTCCATATTTGAATTTGAACTGTGAGTACAGTGCTCTATGCTGTTCCAGAAAGCAGTGGCAAACCACAGCTCCTAGGGAGGAAGACAGTAGTCTATGGAGTGCTATTTTACTTATGTCTTCTCAATATATTAGTCCTCCTGCCATTGTGGAATGTCTGTATTCGTCAACGTTGAAATGGTTGTACCAGATTTTTTCTACATATTTTTATGCTGCCTTTCTTCATCCTGTTTGTTTTATTTCATCTCTATCTGTATGTCCTGAAACCATTTTTAAATCTAGCCTGATGGTCTGTGTCCTTTAATAGAATTATTTGGTTTGTGTATACTTAATATAACAAATGAGCTCATTAAGTTTAAGTCCTACATCTTGCTATATATTTTTTTAATTTTTATTTTCTCTGCTCTTAGTTCCTTTGTTTTTCTCTTCTTGTGTTCTTTTAGTATATTGAAGTATCTTTTCTTTTCTCTTTCTCTCACTTGTACCTTTTACTGCTTTCTTGACTCTTATTTCTTCATATAGTTTGGATAAATATGCAGTAAATATAACCTTTACCTTGACACATGAATTAATAATACCTATTATTAATTAATATTACAGTGCTTCATACCTAACATAAAAGCCTAAACCTAAGACAAGGTAAATCTCTTTATACCCTCAGCTAGCCTCTGTGCTATGATATCTATATGTTCTGGTTTTGCATGTGAATCCCACAATAAATTGACTTTTAACAGTCAACTTGCTTTAATTTTTTTTTTCTAATCAAAGGAAAACTGCAGTCCATTTCCTTCTGGTGTCTTTAGATAAGGTGCTAGGGAATCATTTCCTTGCCAAAGGGAGGGGAATTTTTTTTATAGGACCTCATTGTCTAGCCTTAACTGTCCTGGAACTCTCTATGTAGACCAGGCTGACCTCAAACTCAGAGATTCACCGGCCACTGTCCCCCTTTGCTGGGGTTAGAGTGAGTCTCTATACCCAGGAGAAATTTTTATTTTTAAAATCCTTTTCAGGACAAACCATCAGAGAGGTCATATCCAACGTATAGGCCAAGAACATTGAGACTTGCAGTCATTAACGAAAGAAAAGCCCTCCCACGTGACATTCAGGTGCCTCTGCGTTTCTTGTAGACGTCACCGGTGGCAGGGTATTCTCTCTTTTACAGGATCTCCACTGCAGCAGCCCTGAAGAAGCTCTTAAGTCCTTTCATGCAGATAAAGAAGAATTCCCAAGGATACATAGCTAGCTTCTTGTACAGAAAGGACTCAGTTCCTTGAGCTCTGGCCTCACTGTATGTTCACAGACAGATGGACCGGGGGGGGGGGGTCCCCACGCTCTGCGCCCCTGGCCTAAGTCCCCTTCCAAGGGCACGGACCCTGAAGTTCTGGCAACTGGTTTAAGCCCGTGTCTGCCATTCATTGACTCTGCAACTTGGGGGATATGCATAATCCTCCCGAGTCTGTCTCCTTGTCTAATAACTCGTCAGAGGGTCACTGCTTGTTACATAGGGCTTATGGTTCTCTGCATTGCAGTGTAACAGTAAACGGTAATCGAAAAGCACCACAGGGTTTTCCTCTGCATGGGTCCAGAAGCTGCAGTTAAGACTTATGCTAATACTTTTTTAAGTTGATTCGGGATGTTGGCAGAGTTCTGTTCCCTGGGTTAATTGGACTTAGGTCCCTGTCTTTAGTAGATATCACCTGGAGATCACTCTTCGTAACTAGAAGCTGGCTGGCTTCATTCCCTGCCTTGTAGCCCCTCCATCTTTAAGCCTGCCACAGTACATCAACTCCTCCTTGTATTTCCAGTCTCTAACTTGTGTCCCCAACTTGTCAGTTAATAACCCTTTCATATGTTCATCTGTACCGTAAAAGAAAACCTAATTGCTGGAGTGAAGCTAATTGTTTTCAATATCTCAGAAGTTACAGGGAGCATAGAATCTTAGAGTTCTACCTGCTGTTTGAGGTAATGTACTGCTGTCTGTCGGTGCCTGGCATGTGGTGAACATGAGCTAGGTGGCAACTATCAGTGCGCTTCCTTACAGAGAAAAGGAGGTTTTAATATTAAAAGGTAATAGCATCGACACTGAGGCACACCACAGCCAAAAGCTCCAAACCCCAGCGACCTGACCAGAGACTCTACATCTTAGGCTCCGGGACCCTAAGGTTTTATATCTAACCCTTTAGTTGCTTAATCTGTATAAAAAATAACCACTTTAAAAGGCAAAAACCAAAAGCAAAATAAATTACCTTAGTATTGTGTAGGTAACTTATACCTGTCTAGAAGGAAAGAGCGGGCAACCTTTTCATAGTACTGTCTGCTCAGTGAGATCTACATATAGATGGCATGATTGGTCATGAACTCCATTGTGTGCACCATTGTTGATCCTAGCAGAAGCCTGAGTAAGATCTTAGAATAGAGCTGAACCCCCAAAGTACCTACTTCAATGTTTGTCATATAAAATCCATAACATGAAGGAATCACTAAAGATAGTTCAAAAATAACTCCTTAAACAGCACACAGGAATAACTCATCATGAGCCTCCCCAAACCATTTTCCATTTCCCCTCTTGCCTCAAGGTCAGGAAGATTTTTACCCTCCCAGAGCAGTTCATGGCTTCCCATAGGTTGTCTTTCACTGTGCATTCTCTTACCATTTGCTAGTCAGTTGTCTGTGCAGAGTAGCTTTGTCTTTAGCAAATCTTTCTTCAATTCTATATTAGAGATGATCATTCCAATGACTTTTCATTGTTGCTGCTTTAATATTCTTGAATATGCTGTGGGTTGTTTGGTTGGGGCTTTTTTTTTCTTCAAAGTTCTTATTACCAAATACTCTGATCCAGTCTCATGCATTAGTCCTTTAACTAAGACATCTAAATATAGATCACCTTCTCTTGATTCAAGAGATAGAAATGGATGGAGCATCAGAATTTCACCCCCATCTCCAGCCCTCTCCATGGCCCCTGAAGTTATCCTGGGGCCCCTGGGACTCTGGACTATAGTATGGAAATCCTAGTTCCAATTGGGTCCTCACAGCATGGTGATCGGGAGGCCTGTGGCCTGAGACTCCTTGGAGGCCACAGCATGGCACCCAAGTGGTTCCAGTGTGAGCTCATTTGTGTGTTTGTTTCCCCAGGAGTCAGCCAGTCCTCTTGGCTCTCTGTTGGTAGCTTCTGGGGCACCTGCCGATGCCATGTTTCTATTGAGCTTGTGCTGTAGTCACCCTGTCCCCGCCATCACCATGCCTGGTGAACTGACAGCTTGGGAACCCACTAGCTCTGTGCTTCTCATCCTTCTCAGACACACTTGACTCAGCTCTAGGGAAAACCCTGGTGGGGACCAGATAACTGTCTTCAGGCCCATGACTTACTTCATCCTATCCCGTCCCTTCATGTCTGTGTTCTTGGAACTCCCACCAGACATCCAAGGATACAGTCAATCAGGAAGGTAGGAGATGTCACAGGTTTTGTTCAATCACATCCCAAGTCCCTGGACAAAGGAGACAAAGGGAAAGAGGGGGTAAGAGGAATCATTGGCTGAAGGCAGAGCAGTCCAGGCTAGACTCCAAGGAAGCTCTGTCCCCTGGGTCCATGGGGGTCAGACCTTGGGACAAGCATGCCACTCAGCTGCTCGAGTGATTCATGGGCTTTCTTCTTTGTCTCTTGCTGGGCCCCTTTTCTTAGGACCAGTTCCCTTTAAAAACTCCCAACCTTATCTCAACTGAACTCCCCTTGAGAGAGCACAGGGAATTTTCCAAGTCTTGGGCTGTATGAGCGAGCACCCTGAGAGGACAGTATAGGACCCACACTAGTGAGCTGACAGACCTTCGGAAAGCTGTAGGCACCGAGGCCTGCCATCCCTGCTGGCCTGCGTTTCTCTGGGACCAAGTTCCTGCACCCCTCCGAGCTTTCCCTTACAGGGTTTAGAAATTTAGAAACTGTGGAGAGAAAAGCAAGATAAACAGCATGGAATAAAGAGCTCTTCAAAGAGTCAATTTGCAGAGTATCTTCAAGGGACATGGTTTGTTTTTCCTGACAGAAGAGGGAGCAACAGGGATGGGAGGGATCCAGTTCTGCCTGACAACAGGCATCCTCTCCAAATTGCGTAGGTCAGAGAGAGCGTGTTATTTATTAGCGCCTGACATCTGTTGCTGTGATATGATAAGCTCCATTAAAAAGCCTGGCCATCAGTCAGTGCTTATACAACTTCATCCCAGAGCTGGCCTCTGGCGTCCCGGGAGCCTGCACAGCCCTGACTGTACCAGGCACCAGCATGTGCAGCCCCACCTGCCTCCCCTCTCCCTGGGAAAGCCAAGTAGAGCAAATCCCCTCAGCAGGACCCTTTGGCCCATCTTTTCTCAGACCTTCTTGCTGCTCCACTGACGCTGGTTCTGAGCTCTCTGTCCACTCTGCTCTTAAGTTCCAACCTCAGTTGCACAAGTCAAAAGAAGCTGGCCTATGTTGGGCTTCTCAGGGGAGAGCTGGGGGTGGAGGAACTGGGAGATTGCCACATCTTTGCTGGGGAAAGTCACTTGTTACTCCATTGCGAGGATACTGAGTACTCAGGCATGAGTTCTAATTATACCACCCCTTGCCATGGGGAAAGTGTTTCTATCAGTAGGTAAAGTTGCCTGATTATTTGTGAGTTATAGTCAAATATTTTCTTACTTGGAAAACTGTGCAGAAAGGAAAAGGTGGAGAGGTTCTGGTTTGAGGTTTTTAAGAACACACTGAAGAGGAATGTATTAATTAACAAATATTAATAGGATCAGAGTTCCCTTTGAACCTCTGGAAGAAAACATGAACAAGAAATGCAAAGAAAAATGTCTGTGAGCTAGGAGACCTGGCTCTCATCCAGGCACCGCTCTTAATTTCCTGTGCAATCTTGGGAAGGGCATGTCATTTTTCTGGGCCTTGATACCCTCATCTGAAAACATCAGGCAAGTACCTACCTGCTACCACTGACCTCTGACAGATTTTTGGGATTTGAAGTGAAAAGTATGTTTAAGATAGCTTGCCGTAGTTTTTTATCCGCATTGAAAAACATCCATCCCTGTTACGAGAGGTCAGACACAAATTGAAATCTTACTAAACAGAAGTAAGGACACTGTGTACGTGATGCCGTTTGTACAGCCTGCATCTGATATTTATAGAGCACTTCAGCTGTGGAATGTGCACACATATGCCCCGAACACACGCCCTAGAAAATGATTCTAGATGCAGTGCATTTTCAGATGTCAAGTTAAAACAGCGTCCTGGGAATTAGGCTCGACTGTTCAGATGTGTGTCTTGGTTTCTGACAGGTGCCACCAGGGCTGCTCCGGGCTGTCATGTGTGATGTGGAGTCCAGCCAAGGCAAGAGGGCCCAGACTCTTGTTTTCTATCACTTCTCATTAAGCCAGGGATTCAAGAGAGAGAGGAAGGAAGAAGAGGGAAGCATCAAAGGATGCTCAGAGAATAATTAGGACCATTCATACTGTGCAGATCATGGTGACAAGCAGAGGCCTTGCTTCTGTGGGAACAAGATTCTTTCTTGTCTGTTATCAGATCATTCAGCACAAGAACCCCCGGTGAAAATGAACTAGATCCCTGCCTGCTGAAGCAGAGCTGGTAGAAACCAGCAGAAACGGTGACGAGGTAGATAGGTCTCTTTCTTTCCTCAGTGAGCCACAGAAATCCATCGCCAGCAGTGGGACTAGGTTGGGTGACGACACAAGGAGGTAAACTTGACAGTGAGGCCAGGTTCAGGACATGGGGCACAGAAAAAAAAAAAAACTTTAAAAACCAGCTAGTACAGCCAGCTAGAAATATGCCAAACTTTAACCATCATGGCAGCAATGAAGTGAGGTTACTGGCAGGGCTGACAGACATTCAGTGCATCAGTTTCATTTGCTGGGAGAATTTAGTTAAGATGCACAGTATGAAGATAGAGTCCTGTGTCCCTCAGGACTGGTCCAAGACCTCCTGTCTTTCCCCTCCTTGTGTGGGCCCCTTACCTGAGGGTAACAGCCCATTGGAGCGAGGAAACTTGCATGTGTGTCCCCACCTACCTGAGTGACTGGTACAACCTCTGCTCCACAGCTCTCCCAGGAGGCTGAAGGCCTTTACGTCCACAGGATAAGCCCAGGATATCCTTCACAGCTCTCCCAGGAGGCTGAAGGCCTTTATGTCCACAGGATGAGCCCAGGATATCCTTCACCGCTCTCCCAGGAGGCTAAAGGCCTTTATGTCCACAGGATATTCTTGAGCAGAAGTAACTTTCTGAAAGTCTGAAAAACTTTCAAGAAAAGTAAGATATCTGTCTAGCTAAACTTTTTATTGAGGCTTATAAGTGAGAGAAAAGAGTGAAGGGCACTACAATGGAACAGGCCAAAAGCACAACCTTTCCCAGTGGCCTCCAAATGAGCGGGGGGGGGGGGGGGGGGGGGGGGGGGGGGGGGGGGGGGGGGGGAACGGGAGGGGGACGGGCGCGTGCACAGTGAGAAGTGGACAGAAAATTCCAGTGACTCCTGTCTTCCAGACAGACACTTAGTCATGCCCAGTGGAAAATGGAAGCAGGAAGGAAAGCAGAAGTCAGGTCAAGGGGTACCTAGGTAAACTTCATCCAAAGTCACTTCTAAGGAGAGAATGGTAATTCATTGCTCTATGTTCCATGGAAAGTCAGTGTAGGCTGCCCAACAGAGAGACAGGGCAAAGACATTATGTTAAGTGTTGCCAAATCCATTCAGCCAACATATAGGAAATCACTACATACAGAACATGTGCAGAGCCCTGGAGACCCCAGCATGTACACACACACACACACACACACACACACCATATGCAATCTTGCTGCTCTCTGGGTACAACTCAGCACCCATATACCCATATTTCAAAGAACCCCAGCTACCCTGGCCGCTCACTAATGGAGATTCCTGTCTGACACTAAGGCTTCCAGGGAATTACTGCTCAGTAGACAGCGCACGAGTCAGAAGTGTGAGTGGTGGTGGGAAAATGAGCACAGTGCCTGCTGTAGTGTTGGCTGATGGTAGCTGCGGTTAGTAACGGCCACACTGAGGCATTTGGTCCTTCTTCTGTGTGCAGTAAGGTTTTCCTGGCAAGCTTACATATTGATCCATACACCTACCTTAGTGTAGATAAGTAAGTCCTGCTAGATCCTTCATAGCCTTGGAAATGGTAACGAAGGCAGTAGAAACATCATGTCTTCATGCCAAGCTCTAGCTCAAGAACCCTAAAAGTCTTGGCCCCTTTGACCCTTTCATTCCCTGCCTTGAGCTTTCCAAACCTACTCCAGTTCTCCAGTGTTGCAATTGGCAGGCATCAAACTGGGGAGATGTCCATTGGTAAAGTGTCTGTGTCGATCCCCAGAACCCACATCTAAAAAGCCAGATGCGGTGTGGCACATGCTTTTAGTGCTGGAGAGGCAGAGGCAGGTAGACCCCTGAGACGTGGTGGCAGGTCACCCGAGCCTCCTTGGTAAGTTCCAGGCCAATGAGAAACAACATCTGGGGACATGCACCTCGCACTCACACACACGAACCCCCACATACACATTCACACAAAGCAGGTTGCCAGGTAGAGCAGTTCAAAAGGCAGAGTGCCCAGTAAAACTTTGATAAGTCACAAATAAGTTCATAAAAGTATCTCCCTTGCAGGACACATTTACACTAAAAGATCAAATGTTGTTTCTCTGGTTTGAATGTCTGGGGGTCCCCTGTGTTGGTGGGCAGTCCAGGCAGTGGGAGTGAGCCAGAGCAATCTGCGTAGCTAAAAGCAGGATTTACTCTTCTTGTCTCTCAGGTAATAAAAGCTCCACCCAGAGGATCTTGGGCAGGGACAGGCGGCGCTGATGGTCCCCATTTTGTGGAGGGGGAGGGGTGTGAAACAGGAGTCTGGCTTGTGCTGGTCTATGCATCTCTCCCCGCTCTCCGCAGACATAAACACACAGTTCAGACCTTCATCCCTCTAGCATAAAAGCCCGGTGGAGGTGGACGATTTTTCTCTTTGGAATAGTCTTGCAGACAGCCAGTAGAGCAAGCACAGCCTCTATGGTCCAGTAACTTATATCACAGAATAAGAGCCAGCCTTGGAGTGGAGTGGGCACTCCCTGGACTGGAGACAGCCCCCACCCCAAGTGTGATGCTAATGGGCTTACTGAGCCCAACTCAGGACTCTGAGACAACTGAGAGGATGAGGTGCTCTGAGGCTGGCCCACAGCGCTTCTGTCTTATGTGTTGAGCCCTTGGTGATTTCAGGGGATCTGAGAACTCCCAGCACCCTCTTTTCTGAATGGCTTCTGTGAATTGCGTCATAAGCCGTACCCAGGCTCCGTCTGGTGTGCTGTCCTTTGAGACACCGCACTCAGCTGCATGTTTGCACCTCTCTCCTGGGGCAGTTGGTAAGCCCGCACAGACCGTGCTGGTAGGAACTGGTGGCATTTCCTAAGACCAGGCTGATCCTGGCCTGCCCCGTTCACGCCTCCTTGCTGCATTCTCCGCCCCACCCTGACCAAGTGTTCTGTGGCTGAGATGGAAAACTCCACCTTAGAGAGGAGAGTTTAGCCTCAGGTTCAGAGAAGACTGTCCATGTGACATGAGGTGAGGATGGAAACAAAGCCGGGCGTCACTTTGAGCAGACTTGTACCCTTGGGTTTCAGAGGGACTTTGACCTCTTCTTCCTCCAGACTAGAATGATTATCCAGCTGCCAGAGCGCTCTCACTGCATTAAATGTTGTCACTGGCAAGGAAGTATTAACCTAAGACAGTTTTATCTGAATGTTTGAAAGCAAACTTGACCGTGCAGGCAGAGCCAGCCCACGTGAAGCCCAGAGCGTGATCATGGGATCTTCCACTCTTTTCATTTTCTTGTTCTTGCCTCAACCTGTCATGAGACCAAGAAAACTTGTTTTGAAAATGCTTGACAGCCAAAACAACCTGTTCTCAGCCTGGACAAGAGGGCCTGTCCTCTTTGACCGTTGCTGTGCTGTGGGATGTCAGACTAACTGCTGACTGGAAAAAACGAATTTGCTGCTGTCTTCTCATATTGTTCACAGACAAGTGCCAGCGGCTTTCCAGTTCCTTTTGGCCTCTGCCCAGCCTTCTCCTGGGACACTCTAAGACTATGTCTGAGCTCACAGAAAAATGACCACTAGCCGTGTACACTAGGAAAGCCATAGCCCCTGCCTCCATCAGTGCAAGCCGAGCTGGCTATCCTGGCTTAGACAGACTGTAGCCACACGGAGATGTTTAGCCTGTGATTCTCCAGTCTGTTGTTGGTCCCTTCTGATAAGGTGAAGGTCTTACCTTATATCTCCAGTTATTCAAGTGGCCATTTTCCCTTCAACTCAGGCAGCTCTTGGGCCTGCTCTGTTCCACACAAAGCCTTGCAAATTCAGTCTTGGACAGCCATGTAATTCCCTGAAGGAGTCTCTCCACCTCTCCTCCTCTATACAGAGAAGGTGCAGACTAGATAAGGACTCAGTGGACAGTCAGAGGCCCACACTACCAGTACCTGTTTTTATGAATAAAGTTTTATTGGAACACAGCTACCCCCATCCATTTACGTCTAGTCTACAGGCACGATCAGTACAGAGCAGATTTGAGTTGTAACAGAGTATATGACCTACAAGCTGAAAATATTTAGTGTCTGGCTTTTTCCAGGATATGTGCTGACCTTTAAACTGGGGGAGATTTGAATTGTAGCAAGGACTCTGGCCCCCAAAGTGATCAATAAAGACCTGACTAGGAAAAGGGTCTCTTCCCTTCTCCTCATAGTTGGCAATACAGGACATGCACTGGCATTGTTGAACTACTCAGAGGGCGGGGAGCTCGTTCTGCTGTGTTTATACAGAGTTTGTTTTGCTGTACATCTGCATTTGTTTATTGGTCTGGTAGCTCTGGCACCCATAGCGTCTACTAGTTTTAGGTGGGGTAGGAGGTCGGGGGACCTTCCTTGGCCCTGTAGGACTGACTGTATCCAGTGGCTTGGTTCAAGGTGGGACACCCATTTGTACCCACATGGAAGAGAATGCTGATTTGAATACTGACTCATCCACTTAGTAAACATGGTGGGTAAGGGAACCACATGCTGTCTTCAAGAACCAGATGCCTGCCCAACCCTCTCCCACCCCTGCTCTGTCTGCATTTGCCTTGTTCTCCCAGTCTGAGCAGTGGAATGGGGAAGACGGGCAAAGGTGGTAAGGTGATTGGTGAGCCCTGGTGAGAAAGGTGTCTAAAGGGCCTCTAAAAGGTGAACTAGGAAGCACCTAGTCTTTGTCAACTTTTCCCACTCAAAGCCAATGCAAACAAGGTTGCCATTTGTAGAATTTATTTCCCAGTGAATTTACTTCTCATGCCTCCATTCTATATGAGCTCTCTAATGACCAAACTCAAAATGGTCCTCTCAGGACCACTTTGTTCTCTAAGAAGGTTTGTGCAGACTAGAAAGGGCTGCCTCTGGCCCCTTTGGGTTGGTACAGTTTCACTAATAACTAATAACTTGGAATAAAGCCATTCCTCTTCTCTGGTCCTGTAGTTCTGGATGAGCACACAGCTTATCAAGCTAAGCATGAACTTTACGCATTCTGCTACTGCAGCACCAGTTGCTGTGCTCCCAGACGCAGCAGCAGCTGCCAATACCCACCCAATGTGTCCAGAGTCGGATAGTATGGTCCTTGCTGCCAGCATGTGGCCTTACCTTTGAGATCACAGCAAACGGGTCTGGTCACTGGTAACACCCTTTCCCCCCCCCCTTTTTTTTTTATTGAGAAAAGGGAAAAAAAAGTTTCCGCCTCCTCCCAGCCTCCCATTTCCCTCCCCCTCCCCCCACTCCTTCTCCCCCTCCCCCCACTCCTCTCCCCCTCCCTCTCCAATCCAAAGAGCAGTCAGGGTTCCCTGCCCTGTGGAAAGTCCAAGGTCCTCCCCCCTCCGTCCATGTCTAGGAAGGTGAACATCCAGACGGTAACACCCTTTTGTATCTGCCTTCCCCAATCAAGACTGCAACAAGACATGGCTCCCAGGTTCAGGAATGGAGGCTGGATGCTCTGTGGCTGGGAGCAGAGACATGGTTTGCTTGTTCAGGCCTCGCTAGTGCAAGTCCTCACGTTGGTTCTTCCTCGCTGACTTCTGACCTAAAACTAGCTCACCATGAGGAAGGCACATGATTTTCCTCTTTGTGCTAGCTATCCCAAAGACAGCACACTAACGGCATCAAGAAGTGTGCTCAGAGGCCCAGTAGATGGACTCCTCCTGGAGAGGCATTGGGTTACGTGCTGCCCAGTGGGTACAGTGATGGCCTTCCACTGGGACACCAGCCACCCCCTGCCCCACGGTGTGCTGTCAGAACTGTTTGCCGAAGGCTGTGATGAGCTCCCTATGGATCCTACACTGTGGGCGGATCTGATTCCACTCCTCAGGTCATGCTGGCAGTTGCCATTGGACCAAGCATGTGAAGGGATTTTTCAAAGATTTCCATCTTCCACTTCTCAGCATGCATTTGACATGGACTCCCAGAGTTCAGCGGTTAGAGGAGGAGGAAAGAGAGACTGGGTGCCTGCAGTAGCTGAATCCTTCTGTCTATTTCCTGTCCTTGGTCTCAGTTTGAAAATACTGTGGGAAGAGAGGGAATGTCATTCATCACTGTCTCGAGCCCCTAACGTATGTAGAATACAGTAGAGTACCTTACTGGGGAACAACCATATCCTGTAGATACAGCAGTTTCCTTCTTGGTGGCTTCAAAAGATGGAGTTGTGAAGATGAAGGGCAGACAAGCCCATCAGCACCATCCACCCCATCGGCAGTTAGTGAGGTGAGCAAATGAGTCAGTATGGGACTGGCCATGTAATCTGTGACATACCCAGGGCCTGAGACTCTAAGTGCCCTGCTTTCAGTCACTAGGCTCTTGATGTTGCTCAAGTAGGCTGTGGTGGCTGAACACAGGGTTGAGGCAGCACTCCAAGGGTCCTATCGTGTTGAACACAGTACACCTTAGACCATGTTCTTTCTGTTTCATGTTTGAGCTTCATTGGCCACAGAGGCACCAAAGACCTTCCCAGGCTAGTAGGCTAGTAATGTGCTGTTGACAGGGTCCTTGGTTACATGCAGGCCCCTCTCTGACAATGGGCCAGTTCTGGCCTCACTGCAAGCTTGTCTGCTCATGGATATTGTGGAGTAGAGTATATCAGGATCTATTTATTGTGGGAGTAACAGGATCTATTCTTTACATCCTGTTATTTGGATTACAATGAAGTTATATCTAAAAGCACATTTTAAATTGCAGTACCAAGTGCCAAGTTAGTTCATTCCCTTAACCAACAAACACTGGGAGCTTATGTGGTGCCAGGCACCAGTTAGACAGTGGGTCCAGATTTTCCTGAGAGGTTTCCAAGGAGGGAGAGGGCTCAGTTGGTAAAGTGCTTGCCATACAAGCCCGAAGATCTGAGTTTGAGGCTTAGCACCCATTTAAAAAGCCAAGCATGATGCTGTGCACTCAAAATCCCAGCACTCTCGGAGAGGCAGAGACAGGGGATCCCTGGGACTCACTGGCCAGTGGTCAGAGCCTAACACAGTCCTCAGGTACCAATGAGAGGCCCTGTCTCAAGAGACAAGGTGGAACAGAGCAACAGCTGGTTGGCCGCTAGACCTTTTGACACACACACACACAGAGAGGGAAGGGAGGGGAGAGAGTGATTCAGATAACAGAGTGGGGGTGGAGAGAAAACCAAGTGAGCCCAGGCTGCTCCGGTGTCCTTCTGTGTGCTTTTGTCACCTAAAGCAGAGACCAGGTAGAGACCCAAGGACTCCCCCAAAGGCACAGAGCAGACGGGGGATCTGCGTCTGGATTTAGTTCTGCTGCTAGCGCTCTTCCCTCATACAGCGCAGGTGCAGTGGGTTTTCTGGCCTTAGAATAACCGGGAAGCTCTGGCTCCAGTCCCTTTGTCCTTTCCCAGTCTTCTCCCCACAAATGGCCAAGCCAAGGCCAGAATGACCCTCAGGTTCTAGACCAGGCTCTAGGGATCATGTAAAGTGTCTCCACAAGCCAAACCTCATACTAACTGGGGTGCAGTTTTTAGGAAAACAGCATTGGAAGCATGCTCAAAATTCCTTCCATGGTAAGCCACTGTGAGAAAGATCTCCCTCAAACAAGGGACTCTGGGTAGGGGAGGGTGTTTGCCCTCTCAGACAGTAAACAGAGCAGCAGGATCCAGAAATCACTTGAGAGGCGGAATTGTCTCCAGGAGAATTAGCATCTTAAAAAAGAATTAACTTTGCAAAGGATCCCCTGTGTTCCTCTGCCTCTCACCCAGGTCCTGGTGGCTCCTGGCCTCCAACTCCCAGGGCCAGAAGATCTTGGACTCTCTTGTCTTTACGTGAGTTTCCAGCTCACCACGATGCATCCTTTTCTGAAGTTTAATACCCAGTGTGTACCCCACTGCAGTGGAGCAGGAGGATAAAATGAGAGGGGAGCAGAACAGAAGAGAAAAACTAGAGACATCACTATTTATCGGATCGTCTGTAGAAACTAGTCATGTAAGTTGACTCTTCTAGCCTAGAGTTCAGAACGGAACTGTAGCAGATTGTGGTAGCTCATACGTTTAATCCCAGACGTTGTGAGGCAGAGGCAAGTGGATCTCTGTGAGTTCAAGGCCAGTATAGTCTAAATAGTGAATTCACCTCATAATGAGACCCTGTCTCAAAAATTGTGGGAAAGGCAAGAGAGATGGCTCAGCAGTTAAGAGCACTGGCTGCTCTTTCAGAGAACCCAGGTTGGATTCCCAGAACCCACATGGCAGCTCACAACTGTCTGTAACTCCACTTCCAGGGGATCCAATGACTTCTTCTGTATGTGTGGGCCACCAGTCATGTATGTAGTTCACAGACATAAATGCCAGCAAAATACCCATACACATAAAACAATGAAATATAATTTAAAAACCTAAAGAAGAATAGACCTATAGGTGGACAAGGCATTTACTTCAGTGGTAGAGCTCTTGCTTGGTGTGTATCGAGCCATTGGGTCAGTCTCCAGCACTAAAGTAGAAAGGGAGCAGATCCTTAAAAAGAAAACACATCCACTCCATCAGTAATCAGCCATTAAATGAAAATTGGGGGCACTTCTGTGTCAATGAGATGATGCGCCCACCTGCCCCGAGATAAGCCCGGAGAGAACTAGAGTCGACCACCTGAGATGGGGCATAATCTGGAGAACTGCTTCTATAGCTTGGCAGACCGCAGTACCAAAACCAGAAAAACTCAGGAGACTCCCTGTTACACTCACGGGGGCAGGACCCAGCTCAGGTGGTGCAGCCTCCGCCCACCCAACCACTGTGTGGCCACTCATCCACTGTGTGCATGACCCACAAAGGTCAGGCCAGGGCTTACCACAAAAAAAGGACAACGTCTATGCAAATATTGAGCTCCCTGCCCTAAAAGGCACCCTAGAGCGTCACCCCGCACAAGTGCCACTAGGACAAGCCCTGCCTCAGCCTGCTCAGACTCCCTCCCTGTGCTGGGTTTCTCCAGCACCAAATTGGTGTTGAGCAGCTAGCCAAGGCAGTCTAGTTGGGGATGGCTGGCACAGGAACCTCCACAGCAGAGCCTGATGTTAACCCAGGCCTCAAGAGAAAAGGGGTTGGATTTCCAAGAGGCAAAACGGCCTCCCAACATGCTCCAGGGTGCAAGAAAATATCCTGTACCCATGAAATAAAGGGGCTTCTATCTAGCTGGCTCCCAGACTTGCGAATGAAAATTAATTATTGCTTGTGATACACTTTAAGATCCCCGATGAAAGGCCTTGTATAAATGCAAATTATTATTATTATTGTTATTATTGTCATTAAAGATGCTAGACGTCTGGCCTGCTATATAATGCCCTGGTATAGATCTGAGCAGAAAAGAAAGTTTCCTCACTGGCAGGCAGTAAATGAGTGAGCCAAGGAAGACTTGCCCATGAGTGAAAGCAAAGCACCAAGCTCCCTTCCAGGGCCAGCATAAAGCTTCCCAACCAGGGACTCAAATGTTTATGTGTTCCCTGAGAGCCAGCCCTGCTTGTATGAGTTCCTTTATCCCCGCAGGAACCGGCCAATACTAGGCCATGAACTCTCTAAGTGTATGCACGTCCAGTTGTCTGTTCATATGAAGGATGGAAGGAAGATGGCCAGGACGGACATTGTCCATCCTTCTTAGGATTGTAGGTCAGATCTGGAGAACCAGAGGGACTGTATAGCAGCCTCAGACATATGCAGTGCCTCTGATAATGCTCATTAAGTCTTGGAGGAAGCCCCTCCAGTAAAGTACAGGGAGAAGTCATTTATGAAATTACTGCTTCCCGCTTGAGAAACTACCTATGACTAACGCGGGTGGGTTGACAGTAAAGCAATAGTAATAACAAACAATAACAGATAATCATATTCTTGACCTAGTAGTTGCCTTAGAAACCATCCCTTCATTTTACACATGGGGCTTCTGGGGCCTAGAGAGGGAAGGCGGCTTATGAAGGTCTCACAGCAAGTAAGAAACAGCTGGACTCTCTCAAGCATCCCTAGACTTAGTCCACTGTGTGGATCAAAGGCGTCCCATTTTATTACATTCGGCAGCAGCTATAGAAGTTTTAAGCTTCTGGGTACCCTTTGTTCTTCTAGGACTCATTATTTAGGGAGCATTTATGGTACCTCCAGTGTTACCTGGGTGAACCACCTATATCCCCTGGAGTTCCTTTCCTTCCTTCTAGACTAGCCTTGGGGTTCGTCAGGGTGCACAAAACTTCAGAGAACCAAATGGGCAACAAGATCAGGCTCATCTCTTTGTGTCTTGTTATCACAGGCATAGTTCTACTGAGCTCCTACCCAGGGCAGGGTACCAGTCAGCAGCTACAGAACAAATGGAGAGGCCGTGAGAATCGGCCACGAGTGGCTCTTGGAGTTCATCACTGGGTAGTTGGCTGTTCTAACAAAAGTTGTAGCAGATGAAAAGAACATTCGGATAAAATGATATTTTGTGGGTGGAGAGCCAAATCAAGCTATTTTATCTCCTACTCCCCATGTAGATAAGGAAATGAAAGGCTTATTCTTGTGGTAGAGCCGGGGATGGAGCCCATTTCTCACCTCAATGGCAAGTGTCCACTCTGCTGGAACTTTGGCGGGATGGAAAGAAAAGAATGTATTCTTTGGAGTCTGCAGCCCTGGATTCCTCATACCATAACCTCCTGTTAGTGTGTGACCTTAGAAAAGCCACTGGGCATCTCTGATCATTGGTTTCTCATTGGGGCCATTAGGAATCAATGGAAACAACAGAGATGAATACAGGCAACATGGTGTCTAGCATATAGCAGCTCCTTCCTTCCCTTATACTTGCGACTTCTAGACCTTTTTTAACCACAACCCACAGCAAGATATTCATTTTACATCCTAATTCAGTGTATATATTCAGAAATTTCACAAAAAAGTATTTCTCCTGGCCACATGTGACCCTCTCTGATTTTACTTAGCTTATTTTATTTTTATTTTTCTTTTCTTTATTTATTTATTCACCCACACACTGAGACAATGGGGATGTTCTATTGGGAACTCACCAAGGCCAGCTGGCCTGGGTCTGAAAAAGCATGGGATAAAACCAGACTTGCTGAACATAGTGGACAATGAGGACTACTGAGAACTCAAGAACAATGGCAATGGGTTTTTGATCCTACTGCACGTACTGGCTTTGGGGGAGCCTAGGCAGTTTGTTTGGATGCTCACCTTACTAGACCTGGATGGAGGTGGGTGGTCCTTGGACTTCCCACAGGTCAGGGAACCCTGATTACTCTTCGGGCTGATGAGGGAGGGGGACTTGATGGGAGAGGGGGAGGGAAATGGGAGGCGGTGGCGGGGAGGAGGCAGAAATCTTAAATAAATAAATAAATAAATAAATAAATAAATAAATAAATAAGCTTATTTTAATACAGGTCAGGACCCACTAAATGGACTTCACAGCCCAGTATTTGAATGAGCCCATTTCATACCATGGACAGATATCACTTGCCTACATTGTACATATGCCTTTTATCTCCCCTCTCTTCCTTGGCTGTAACTGACACTTAGAGCCTCAGAGAACTGAGAGCATAGGCCAGGGGGGGCACTGCAGGCCCCTGAGCTGCTGTGGAGTGGAGTGGGTGAGCCCTGTGGGCACAGCAGGCACCCCTGCTCTGTTTGCTCCTTGACCTCTCCAGTGCACCTGTCATGAATGGAAAGGACGTAGAAGACCCTCAGTCTGCCCTAGGAGCTACCTGTATATACCTAACCTACAGGACAAAGACTCAGAGTACTGAGTGACCAAAAGCTGTGCCCAAAACCCAACAAGTATTTCCCCAAGCAGCTGGGGAAGTCATGTGCTGCAGCTCCTAGACACTGAGGTCTAGCATTCACCACAAAGGCCATATTTAGTACCTGGTAGGCAATCTATCATAGCCCTGCAAGAAGCTCACAAGGGATATGATGTTTTAAGCCTCCAAAAATTTGATGTTGAAGGGTGTTCTTGGTCCTTTGAGACTAAAACTGGACCCCAAGTCTAGACTAATGCCCAGTGATGCTGTATGGAAACCCTGAGGCACCACCTCCATGTGTTAGAGCCTAGATCCCACACCCCCTGTGGTCAGCCCAGTTGGTAGCATGAGCACTTCCTTTCTGGGGGTCATGCCTTGGTTTTTCCCCTTTTGCTTACTAAGCCATGGAAGGCCATCTGTGACCATGAAGGTGACTCAGCAGCATCAGATACATAAGCAATCACTTGCCCCTAGCAGGTGAGCCGATGAGTGCCCCTTCTCGTGGCCAGGGCTATGGTCAGATCCCTGCACCCTCCATGGACCTTCACATTGCCATCACATCCTGGCCTCTGCTGGGTTCCTGCTCGCCCTGGGCAGAGTAACCAGAGAATCGCTGTGCGAGCATAATAGGCAGAAGGAGGTCATGAGACCAGATGAGTACAGGGCTGGCTCTGCTTGGGCGTCCAAGCCTCCATCAGCCCCCCATTCCTCAGTTCCCAACACCTACCTGCTGCAGCTCAGCCAGTTCATTCAGGGTCTTCTGGTGGTCACGTGAGCCTTGTACCAGCGGGTTGTGATGTCTACAGCGTTGACCAGAGAGGAAACAAATGAGAAGACTTGCTTGCCAGCTCCTGGACTGCCAGGCACCCTTGCAGCAGATTTCATTCATTTATGCACAGGTTGGAATTCACCTGGAATGGGGCCCGAGGAAGGCAGGCGCCAGACACTGATGGGCCATCCTAATCTCAGCCTTGAGGGGCTTACAGAAAAAGCCTATTGGGCATCCCATGATTCTACATCGTACTAAGGGGCCATTGCAACCCAACCTGGCCTCTGTTCACTCTTCCCTGTAACAACTGTGAGCATTCCTTCCGTTATGAGACTATATTGTTCTAAAGCCCCCAGTATCTGAGGAATCCATGCAGACCTGCTGCGCGCAGAATACGCAGTGTGAAACTGGGGCTGCAAAGATGGATGCATACGAGCGGATCTTCCCTCAGAGGGTGTGGGAAACTGTCTGGCATACGATGGAGGAAACCAAGCAGAGCAAGTCAGCTTGGGGACTGAGGAGGCTTGAGGCCTTTGGACATCCTCTCCCTCCCTCCCTCCCCTCTGGCCAGCTCGCCCTGTGCTCTTTTCCTCTGCCTTCTCATGCCCTGCACCAGGGCAGAGGGAGGGGGCCAGAGATACTTGCATCCTGGGGAGTAAATACTAGCCCCAACAATTGCAGTAACTGGCTGCAAAGGAGCTGGCCAGGCTCCGAAGGACCCCTCAAAGGGCTTCAGAAGGGCAAAGAACTGCTAGGTAATCCTGACCAGTTTAGAATTTTTAAATACCCTATGATTTGGCAGGAACCAGATTCCATCCCACTACTTTGATGTGTAGAAGTGGTCTCTGAAGTCCTTCTGCAACAGCTTCTGACTGAGCTTAGCAATGCTGAGACCGCAACCTCAGCCTTCTCGTAGGTGAGGAGGCAAAATGCCTAACACACAGTCTAGACACAAGTCTAAGCATCCCCAACCAAGTCAGGCTATGCTTCCTGTGGCTGGCGCGCAGAACACCATGGAATTCAGCCTAAGGAAGACTGGGGGCCAGCTGAGGGCAGGGCCCTGTCTGTGCCTGAAGTCATCAGCATGTGACATTGTGTTCTCAACTTGACAAGACTTTGTATCTACAGTGCTAATTCCCCATTTTATAAGCTTAAATACCTCAACCCCAACATGGAAACAAGCAAGGACTGACATGTATAGCAAGACTATTCGTGAACCATTACAAACATGTACACGTTCTTAAACCCATCACCAGAGAACCAGGCCCCCATCACCCAGGGCCCAACAGCCAGCCAGACTCCCACTGGCAGGCACTGATTCACCATGGTACCCACGTTAGATGGACAGTTGTTCCCTGGGCTTTGAAAGGTTTGGGGTGAAGGGCATCGAAATGGAGCCAGGTCTCTCTGTAGAGATCTATTATAAGCCTGGCCTTTGACATGAGGCGAGAGCCCAGAGTGAGTCACTATTTACAGTGGCGGTCCAGGACAATGAGGACAAGGCAAGACCAAAGACCACGAGGCATGATTAGCGGGACTTGTCTTACACTATTTACAGGACGGCTTTGATTTTCATACCACAATCGGTTTTCATATGACTGATGGAAAACATGTGCCTGTTGAAGGCACAGCTGCAGAGCAAAGCTGGGAAGGGCAGAGAGAACTCTGAGGGGCTTACAACTGCCTCTGCTTTCAGAAGTGACCTCTGACTTGATTTAGATATTCTATTTGCTGACAGCGAGGGTCATGTCTCTGAACCATTTCTCCCAGCCCACCCTACTCCAACTCAGCACCACGCTGGCCTGGCTTAAACAAAACATCACAGCTCTCATCTTACAGTTGCCCAAGGAAAAGCATTTTTTAATCCAAGTCCTGTTTTGGAAGAAGGCAAATGTTTAGGCTTTTGTAAAATAAAAAGATCTGTGTGAGGATCAGACCAAATAACTCTGTGCCTGTCTTGGGCAGCTAGTCACATGACTCTTATACCCTTGTCAACAGCTGCAGCCTCCTTCCTGACCAAAAAAAAAAAAAACCTCACACCCAAAAACAAAAACAAACCCAGCAGGTTTGGGAGAAGATGAATGAGGACCTAGGGGCTGGGGGTACCCTCGGATGCCATCAGTATGACACCAAGCAGGTCAGGACTGAACTTCAAAAGATGTATGACGTCCTGATGACCGTGGCTGCATGTCCAGTGTGAGAATAGCCATCGTACTGCCCCAGCTGCCAACTATGTATGATATGTGGGAAAGGAGGGCTTAGTCAAGAAGCCACAGGGAAGAAGACGAACTGAGGGCATGGACCCTCAGACCTCTGTCCTCTCCCTGTAGAAGCCATCCCTCTACACAGTTCCACACAACACTTGCTGCTGTTTCCAGAAATTCTGAACCTCTCCCCACTGCTTACAGCCAGCTTGGTCCCCATGGTAACAGCATCGTTGGGTATCTATTAGGCCAGCTACTATGTCAAGTGCTTAACTTGGACCATCTCATTTAAGAACCTTTAAAGGTAGCCACATAATCAATTCCCATATCATAGATGAAGAAACCAAAGCTAATGCCCTTGCCCAAAGGATCCAGCTAGTAAGACAAATGAACCGGCCTGAAGCTGAGGTCCGGCTGGCTTCAGAACCTACTCTCCCTGCCTGTCATCCGCAGCGTGCAGCAGCATACCTTAGGCAGGGGCAGGCCGAGCTCCGGGCTGTGTGGAGGAGAGAAGTAGACCATCAGCCCTGGGTCTAAGGCCAGGAGGAGGGCTGCTCAGCACTGCGTCTCCTGGCTCCTTGCCCTGCTCCGCACAGAACTGACCTACTCACAGCCTGGGATCCCAGTTCTGCATTTTGTTTTCTGGAGATTCTTGGTTTGTACTGGCTTTTCTGAAACCCTGAAGAATGGATCTTTAATCAGACAAGAGTATCAGCACCTTATTCCACTCTAAAACACAGTGGACTCTGAATTGATCTGAAACGGAGACTTCTAGCGTGAGTGTAGTGAGGAACTTGGCTGACGCCAGGCATCTGTCTCCTGCCCCCACTCCCACCCCTGGCCAGCTAATGCTGAGGCAAAGGACCTTTCCCACCACATCACTGGCTCGGGAAGCTTCCTGGACACTTTGCCTTTGGTAACAGATGTAGATACCTAGTGCCATTAGCATGCTGGGCCCTGGGCGGCTCTTCATTTTCTCCGGCAAAAAGTGAAATAATTGAAAACAGTGCTCTAAAAACATCTATAAATGGGTGGGCGCCAGTTGTCATTTTCCCCTTCCTGTGCCTGCTTCCCCTCCCTTGACTGACTTAATGAGGATCCAAGCTGAGAAGCGATCGCTGCAAACAGCTGGTAGCATCATGCCTTTAAATAGCCCTCGCCACACTTCCCCCTTGGAGGCACAGTTTGCCCTGGCAGGGAAAGCCCGGGACACACAGGAAACTTCAGAATTTTCTGCAAAGGCGAGAGCTTGCCTCTCAGTCGTGCTCTCTGATGTAAAGACCTTGCAGCCCCTTCCTCAGAAGTGTTCCTAGGAACACAAAACTGAGCAGCTGAATAGCTCCAGAACCTGGGAGGGACGGCAGGGGACTCCTTGGGACTATGGCTGCCAGACTCGGGCCACTGCCCAGAGCAGCCGGCACCATCCACTCACCAGCCATGTTGGTGCGCTGCTGGAGCCTAACTACAGTCTCTTCCCTGTCGTGTGGCCACAGTGACCCCGTCCACAGTGACATTGAAGCAAGGGCTACAGAGGCTGGGGGCTGCCTGTTCTCTCTGATTCTCAACTAAGAGGGCTAGCTCTCCTCCTCCACACATCCAGACTGTTGGGAAAACAAGCCGCTGGAACACGTAAGGAATGAACACCCATCATGTCTGGCTGGCAGCCAGGGTTGCCACACTGACCATTGTGAGCCTTGCATCAGGGCTTCTCTTGATCTGTCCAGCTTTGTTCGAGGTAAGAGACCCCTCCTGCTGCATCACAGCCCTTCCTTTTTGCATTAAGAATGTTTGGTCTCAGGCTGGTGAGATGGCTCAGTGGTTAAGAGCACTGACTGCTCTTCCAGAGGACCCACTATCTGTGATTCTAGTTCCAGGAGACCCAACACTCATGGCAAAACACCAATGTACATGAAATATAAATAAATAAATACTTTTAAAAAAGAATGTTTGGCCTGGTGGAGCTGTTCACAGTGCTTTAGAGTCAAATGTCAGAGAAGGACAGTGATTTAGCCACGGTGGCGCTTTGTCTGTCTTCTGCTCCGATTCCTGGTACAGATGGAAATTTAGGAATGGACAAGTTTTCTCAGCACCGAAACTCTACATTTATTGATGGAGTATTCTTCTCTCACCCACCTTCTTTAACAGTTAGTAATGCCTGTGCTTAAGCCAACCCTTGCCTACCAGTGGCCATCATGAGCTGTAGTCATTAAAGCCACCACGGACAACATGCTGAACCAGATCTAAGCCATTTTTTACAGGGGCTAGCAATGTGGCCTGTCAGGGAGGGTGTGTGAATCTGGGGGTCAGCGCCGTGGAAACATAAGAAATGACTGTGCAGAAGAGAGTAATCTGGTGCTCAAGAGGCTTGGAAAGCAAGAGCATCGAGTCCAAATGGGCAGAAAGGTAGGGAGTGGTGTGTGTGAGAAGGAGGGAGAGGACGGGGCATGTACATAGACCTGGGGCACATTTACTTAAACTGTGGGTGGGCTTAGGAGTATGTCATCCCTTAGTTGTGTAAGGTACGTGTAAAGGAATGGAGGGGTATGCATTTTTCTGAGGAGACGAGGGTTCTTTGTTTTCTTTACTTTTCAAAGGAATATATACCTCAAAAGAATTGAAGAATGCATTTGTTATTTAAAAAGGAAAAAAAAAAGCAAACAAATGGAAGGCAGCTAGTGAGAAGCCCTGAGAGACAGGACAAGAGTTTGGAGAATGTTAAGGTCTCGGTCAGGGTGGTGACAGAGACAGTTCATCTCTCTGCAGCAGAAAGACATGGCTGGCTGTGTCCTAAGGGAAGTGGGCTTCTGCAGCAATTTTGTTAAAAGATAGCAAGATTGGAACAGGAGTGTCACTAAGAACAAAGAGACTCTGAAGGGTGGATTCCCTGCAAGGATTTAGGGAGCCTTGGAAACCAAAAGCGCTCTTACAGAAGTGCAAATTCTAGGTCAGAATGTCCTGCAGGTGGTTGGGACTGTGTGACTTGTAATTTGGGAGGGGAAGAAGGGTGGGGACCAGGCTAGAGAGTCCTGAACGTGATGTAAGCCTTCGCTCATGAACTTGCTCTCTGTGAAGGGAGTGGAGAGCAGGGCGAGAGAGAGAGAGAGAGAGAGAGAGAAGAAGG